>NW_006400083.1:164520-187098 GCF_000299155.1 Elephantulus edwardii | reverse complement strand
ATGCTGAATGAAGTATCTCAGTCACAAAAGGACAAATACTGTATGGTGCCACTGTTGTAAAACAGGACTGACCTTGGGGTTGGGGAGAGACTGAGAAAGATGGGTTCAATAATGTATACTGCATTGAAACTGATGAGGGGGAAAACTGTTTAAAAGGGATATGTGATTAGATATTTTGATCATGGCAGCAGTCCAGAGCGAAGGCTGCATGGTAGAGTGGACCTGGGGGAGGTTTTGTAAAACAATGAAAGAATATTTCTTTTACTTTTCCAAGAGGGTAGTATACTAGTGGGGAGGGTTGGGAGGGGAGAAAAGTGCAACAATGAATGAATGGAAATCCAAAGTGTCTGTAAATTTTTATTGAAAGTAATAATAAATTTAAATTAAAGAAAATCTTTAAAAAAAGACTATGGAGACACAGGAACACATTTCTTGATCACAATTGAAAGTGATGCTGAGAGTATACACTGATACAAAGGCTCAGAGTAATTAATATCTATTTGTATTTTATTAACTATGCAAAGACATTTGACTGTGTAGATTATAACAAACTGCAGTTTACATTGAGAAAAATGGAATTTCAGAACACTGAAATCATGTGAAATCTATGCCAAGACCAAGAGGCTGCTGTCTGAATGGAGCAAGTGAATGCATGGTTTAAAATCAGGAAGGGTATGTGTCAAGGCTGTCTTCTTTCTCCCTACCTATTCAAATTATAAGCTGAGCAAAATAATTCACGAAGCTGGACTCTATAAAGCATAATGTAGCACATGATCTGAGGAAGACTCATCAACAACCTGCCTATGCAGATGACTCAACCTTTCTTTCTGAAAGTGAGGATTTGAAACTTTTGCTGCAAAATACCAAGAACGACCATATGACCCAGCTATTCTACAGGTAGGAATATACCCCAAGGAAAACAGAACTGAGATACAAATTGAGATTTGTACACTGATGTTCATAGCAGCAAGATTCACAACAGCAAGATGATGGGAAAAGTCCAAATGTCCATCAACAAATGACTGGGTTGAGAAATTGTGGTACATTCACACAATGGAATACTACACAGCATTCAGGAGTAATGATTTTAAAAAATATGTAACATGGAAGAGGCTAGAGAACATTCTGCAGAGTGAACTAACTCTGTCTCGTAAAAACAAATACTTTATAGGCCATTATTATAAAAATAAAAGGATAACCAGTAAAATGTGTATGGATATATAAAGAGGAGGGGGGAGGGGGCGGAAATTATGGGACTGCAGAGTTAGTAGGTAGTGGGAGAGGTCGAAAAAAATATAAAAGCAATGTATATGCATGAAACACAATGTAAAGAAAAAATATAGCATACATAAATAATACAACCAAAACAAATAAAAATCAATGGTACATGGGAAAAGACATTCAATTGCACTTAAAAATGCTAATGAATTTGATATAATTTTTCACCTATCATACCCAAAAACATCTAACAGCCTGATAGCAATCAGTGTTTGAAGCCTTTTGGAAGAGTGATTTAGTAGTATCTATCTCATCAACAACCTGTGATATACAGATGACTTTGCCTGCTGACAGTGAGGATAACTTGAAGAACTTCCTTGCAGAATATCTCTCCAATATAGATTACATCTCAGCACTAAGCAAGCAAAAGTCCTTACCAAAGAGCCTCAACTACATTATGATGGGTGGAGAAGAGACTGAAGTTGTTAACAATTTAATCTTGCTCAGATCCACAATCAATATCCTGGTACTAGCACTCAAGAAAACCAAAGTCTCACAGGGAAGATGTGCTCTCCAGAGTGCTAAAGTGCAAAGACATCAGTTTAAGGACAAAGGCGTGCCAGATTCTAGCCATAGTCTCCTCAATTGCTTTCTATGCATATGAAAGTAGGGCGTGACTAAAGGTGACAGAAGAATAAATGAGCTGTGGTGTTGGAGAAGAATGCTGAATATACCACGGACTGCCAAGAGAACACAAACACATCTGTCTTAGAGAAAGGGAAAGCAGGGAGCTAGCTCCTTGGAGGCAAGGCTGGTGAAAACATGCTTATCAAGCATCCTGGAAGGCTAAAATAAAAAATTTTTTAAAACTTGAAAAGAGTTTGTTTGTTTGTTTTTTATTTTTTTGGTTTTGTGTGTGTGTGTGTGTGTGTGTGTGTGTGTGTGTGTTTGTTTTTAAGGAAAAAAACAAATTAAAGAATACAAACAGTGGTCACAAAAACCTGGATCTGAACTCCAGACCCACCATGCTCCAACTACCAACTCTCAGGTTCCAAGGGATCTAGCATGTCAGAGATGGTGAGGACAGGGTAGGGTTCAAATCTGTTGTTCAGAATCACGATGAGGCCTAGTTAACTCAATGACACCTACCAACAATACGGGGATGAAAGACAGTACCCCTGGGCAGTGTGCCCCCTCAAAGGTGTGCTCTCTGGGTGCTCCAAAGGCATTGTGCCCCCGGGGTGCTCCCTAGGCACTGTGCCCCTGGGTGGTGTGCTCCCTGGGTAGTGTGCCCCCTGGGTGGTGTGTCCCCTGGGTGATGTGCTCCCGGGGTGCTCCCTAGGCAGTGTGCCTCCTGGGCCATATGCTCCCTAGGTGGTGTGCCAGTGTGCCCCCTGGGCAGTGTGCTCCCTAGGCAGTGTGCCCCTTGGGCTGTATGCTCCCTACATGCTCCCTGGGTGGTGTGCCCCCAAGCGGTGTGCTCCCTGGTCCGTATGCTCTTTGGCAGTGTGCCCCTGGGAGAACATGTCAGTGATAGGAGCTATCAGGATCTTTATTACTGGGGAGTAATTCATCACCAGCACATTTGGCCTGGCATGGTATCAACTCTAAACAGGGATTCCCAAGAGAGATGCTGCAGGGCCTGATATGCACTGGCCACACAGCTTGGCAGGGGTCAAGTGGGTCTCAAAACTTCTCCAAACTGCCAACCTCAGGAAGGGCTGTGTTCAAGGCAATAGAGGTTCAGTGCAGACCAGCATGACAGTGTGTAGTAACAGCACAGAGAAGTTCTGATAGTGACAACAGTGACAGCACACAGCTCTGACAGTGACAACACAGTGACAGCACATAGAAGATCCTGCAGTGAGAACAGTGACAGCACGTATCTCTGACAGTGACAGCACACAGCTCTGACAGTGACAGCATGCAGTGACAGCACATAGAACTCTACCAGTGACAGCACACAGCTGACAGTGATAGAACACAATGAGAGCACACAGTTACAGCAGTGACAATACATAGCTCTGACAGTGACAGCACACAGGAGCTCCTACAGTAAAAGCAGTGACAGCACACAGCTCTGACAGTGACAGCACACAGCTCTGACTATGACAGCATGCAGTGACAGCAGTGGCAGCACACCGCTGACAGTGACAGCACACAGAAGCTCTGACAGTGACAGCACACAGTGACACAATGACAGCACACAACTCTAACAGTGACAGCACACAGCTGATAGTGACAGCACACAGAAGCTCTGACAGTGACAGCACACAATGACAGCACACATTACAGCAGTGAAAGCACACAGAAGCTGACAGTGACAGCACACAGTGACAGCACACAACTCTAACAGTGACAGCACAAAGCTCTGACAGTGACAGCACACAACTCTAACAGTGACAGCACAAAGCTCTGACAGTGACAGCACACGGTTATACAGTGACAGCACACAACTCTAATAATGACAGCACACAACTCTGACAGCGACAGCACACAGTTGACAATTACAGCACAGAATCTAACAGTGACAGCTCACAGACACAGTGACAGCACACAGAAGCTCTGGCAAAGGCAGCACACAGTGACAGAACTGACAGCACATAGCTGACAGAGACAGCACACAGAGGCTCTAAAGTGATAGCACAGTTAAAAGCATGCAGTGATAGCATGCAGTAACAGCATACAGCTCTGACAGTGACAGCACACAGCTGAGAGTGACAGCATGCAGAAGCTCCTACAGTGACAGAAGTAGAGGTGACCTCACTGCTCTCACTGCTCCTGTGCCTTACAAGTGTGGGAGGCTGGAAGCCAGTGCATCTGATTACTGTTTTAGGAGTCTGTACAAAAGACTTTATGGCACAGGTGTCGTTTCTGTGGAACTGGCTCCTGATTATTTAGCCCATCTCTGCTCACTTCCTGTTCCCAGAGAAGCAGACAGCACTGAGGTGACATCAGTCCACTAGCCCTGCTGTTCCATGCAGGCAGTAGTGGCACTTGTATGAGATCTGATCAGACCCCAGGACACAGCAGAAAAGCTCCTGCGGGAGCCAAGTCACAGTGCGAGTAAACTGTGCTCCAACGCATCTATTTTTATTAACATTATGAGTGTTATTAATATTTAGAGTTAATATTAACTCACTGTATTGTGATGTGTGTGAACATTTATCCAAAAGGTGATTTACAGAAATAAATCTTTTATTCCATGGTGCCTCCAGAGGAACATGAATCACTGACTTTCTTTTCTGTGGAAAACCATAAAACCATTTGCAACAATCAGAACTCCTGATCACAGAGCAAGGTGTTAAAGCACCTCAGGGAAACCTGCCTGTGCATAAGGAGCTCACAGTGAGATGGGAAAAGACACAACAAATAAACAGATGAGAAAGCAAAAGTGAGGAACAGGGTTGCGTAACTAGGCAGTGAGAGTAGGCAGGGCAATACATCTGAGCAGCAGCTCTTGGAAACACAATGAGAACAGGGAGTCATGCAAAAATAGGAGCACAGAAGGTTCCAGAATAAAAAAGTGCAAAAGTCCTAAAATTGCTAGTTTTGCAGAACAGAAACTGTGTATGGAGACACTGAGCAAGGGAATAAGGGAAGCCAGAGACAGGAATGTGGGGCAGGAACAAGCGGCCTGATGCGCGGTGGCCTTGAGTCCCACAGTACAGGACAGCTGGACTGCACTGGGATATCTCGGATGTCACCTCTACAGGACAGCACAAGGACAGGCCTATGGTACCAGGATATCTAGGCTGTCACCTCTACACCACAGCACAGGGACAGGCTGACTACACCAGTCCATTTTATCTGTCACCTCTATTGGACAGCACAAGGGACAGGTCAGCTGCACCAAGCCTCTTTGCTGTCACCTCTACTCTACAGCACAGGGGACAGGCTGACGACATTGGCCCATCTCAGCTGTCACCTCTACACTACAGCACAGGGGACAGGCTGACTTCACCAGGCCATCTCAGCTGTCACCTTTCACCAGGCCATCTCAGCTGTCACCTCTACACCAGAGCACAAGGGACAGGCCCGTTGGCCATCTTGGCTGTCACCTTTACAGGACTGGACAGGGACAGGCCGACAGCACTGAGCCCTCTTGGCTGTCACCTCTACAGGATAGCACAGAGGACAGAACAACTGCACCGAGCTTTCTTGGCTGTCACCTCCACACCACAGCACAGGAGACAGGCTAACTGCACCAGGCCATCTTGGCTCTCACCTCTACACCACAGCAAAGGGGAGGCTGACTGCGCCCAGCCATCTCGGCTGTCACCTCTACAGGATAGGACAGGGACAGGCTGACTGTACCAGGCCATCTCAGCTGTCACCTCTACACCACAGCACAAGGGACAGGCTGACTGCAATGGGCCTTCTCATCACTCACCTCTAGACCACAGCACAGGGGGCAGACCCACTGCACAGAGCCATCTCAATTGTCACCTCCTCAGGACAGCACAGGGACAGGTTGACTGCACCAGGCCTTCTTGGCTCTCACCTCTAGACCACAGCACCAGAGACAGGCCCACTGCACCGGGCCATCTCAGTTGTCACCTCTACTACACCACAACACAGGGGACAGGCTGACTGCATCAGGCCATCTCGGCTGTCACCTCTAGACCACAGCACCAAGGAGAAGCCCACTGTACCGGCCATCTCGGCTGTCCCTTCACTCTTCCCTCCAGCAGTGGCTGAGTGAGCACCCACCACTACCTATTAGATGGCAGCCTGGCAGCCCTCTGTGCCACTGTGGTCCTAGAGGAGCTTGCGTTTGCTTGACAAGTGATAAGAAGTCATGGAGTCTGCTAAGCAGGGGGTGCATGACTGCATCTACTTTTACAGATCCCTGGAGCTATTCTGGTGCTACTGTGGATAATTCCTCTTAATCTTTATAACATAAGATTCTTATGCATACTGACTTCACTGGTAAGGAAACTGGGATGAAGGAAAACAAACACACAAAACCCCACTGCCACCAATCATGTTCAATTTAGGGTGATCCTAGAGGACAGGGTGGAATGTCCCCACAGGTTTCCAAGGCTGTCAGACAGCAAGAAAGCACCAGGATCAGGGCTGACAAGCTGGCTCAGTTTCTGGCAAGAAGCCTGTTTTTCCTCTGACATTCTAAACCATGCTTGCACTGGAGTTTAGCTATCTGGGCTACACCATAGGCTGGTAACTCTAGGCAAGGATTTCATTCCTTTGAGCCTCAGATTCCTCATCTGTAAAATGGGGTAGCAATAACAATTTCTTAAGGGCACTGTGAACAACTATGAACAGCCTTTTCTCCCAGCCCCGAGGGGCACTCCATGCGTTATACAGGAGAGCTGGGGAGGGACTAGCACACAGCACCTAGACATCAGATGACCTACACACCCAGGGCATGTGCTGCAGGTGCACAGGGTAGGGCTGGACAAGGCCACACCAGTGTACCCCCCCCCATGGCCAAGCACCAAGTAGGCCGCATGTCCTCTCCGCCCTTGCCCACCTTCAATACCGTTCACCTTCTAAGTGACACACAACTCCCCAGCAGTGTCAAGAAATTGCCCCCATATCCCCCTGAAGTGGCAACACTAAATCTGGAAGGGCTAAGGCCTTGGACACCCCCAAGGTATATTAACTCCATCACTGCCTCCATGAGAGTCCTTGAAGGAGGCTACCAACATGACTGTACATCTGGAGAGCCTGAGAGCAGCAGACAGTCAGTGAGCTCACTCTCTCTCCCTCCCTGGGGCTCTGAGGACCCTCCCTTCTGCATACCTCATACCTGCCTCTTCCCATCAGAACGGGTCAGTCCTGAGATGGACAAGCTGATTGGCAGACAAGAAAACTTCTGGAGTCTGATCAGGGTTTCAGAGGATTCAAGCCCCTGGGCATGGGATAAGCAGGCCAAGCAGAAGAAGAATGGTGTGTGCTGGTGGGCCAAGAGAGGAGGTCTAGACCAAGCCTGTGGCAGAGAAGGGAAGGGCCCTGGATCAGCTCCCTCAAGAGGCTGTCTTCCAATGAAGGGCTGGAAGGTTAAGTTCTAGCACTGCAACGTAAAGTCTGGCGAGGCGATGCTGTCTGCAAGGTCAGCAGTTCAAGCCCACACCAGCTCTGAGGAGAGATCACAGCTTGAGAAACCCTATGGTAAAGCTCTCCTCTCTTGTGAGGCCACCGAGGTGAATCAGCAGCACACAGAGAAAGGCAGCGACAGAAAAGGGAACAACACTTGGCTCTCAGGGGCTGCTGGGAAAGGGGTGGCACTTCTCAGCCCTGAGAAGGCTCCAGGGGCCTAGCCTGTCTACACTCATCCCTAGGAGGACAAGTGAGGCTGCGCAGGCTCAGGCCACCAGAACTCTTCTCCAGGGCTCACCTAAAGGTGACAGAGGAGGTCATCTGAGCACTAGGGCATGAGGCAGAGAAGACCCTTGGAGCACATCCACAGGCCAGCCCTAGGGACCTGCCTGAAATAATCTGTGCATACTAACCCTAACCCTAACCCTGACTGTCCCACAGGTATGTGCTGAAACCAACCAGAACACACAGGAGCAGAGACCCACAGGTGATACAGTCCTCATACTCCTGCTGCCTGACCCACACCTTACCTGGTAGGGTATACCCAGTCCACACACAGCACACCCTACCCACCCCACATACGGCACATCCTACACACAGTAAGCCATATCCCGCATACAACACACCCTACATACAGCACATCCCACATACAGCACACCCCACATATAGCACTCCCTACCCCACAAAAAGCAGACCCCAAACACAGCATGCCATATCCCATATACAGTACGTCCCACATACAGCACATCCTACATAAAGCGCACTCCACATACAGCACGCCCTACACCACATACAGCACACCCCATACACAGCATGCCATACCCCAAATACAGCATACCCCCACACAGAGCATGTCCAACATAAAGAACACCTCACATACAGCATGCCCGACATACAGCACACCTTACCCCACATACAGCACACTCTATCCCACATAAAGCCCACCCCACAGACAGAATGCCCTACCCCACAGACAGCACACCACACTCCACATACAGCATACTCCCAGCCGACATACAACCTCAGTGGCCTGCTGGTTCCCCTCGGGCATGGCATCCTCTCCCTCCATTCCTCAGCCAGCTCTGACAGCAACTCTGGCCTCTCCTTGCTGGGGTCCTGGGCTGGCTGCACAGCTTGTTTGTCAAGCTGCAGGCCCCAGGGGTTCTGAGCCGGGAGCTGGGCTCCCAGAGGAGTGGAGAGCTGCTACAGCAGCACGGCAGCACGCAGGGAGTCTTCCCTCTCAAAGCTGTAAAGGGCTGCTTGCCCTAAGGCCAATTTCCAGGCAGAAGTGAGCTTCCAGCCTGAAAGGGATTCAGTGAGGCAACTGTGGAATGAGGGGCTGCAGAGGAGGCAAGAGGCGGAAGATTCAACCATGTTGGGTCTGGTTCATAGGAGGGCTGGGAGGTGGCCTGGGGCAGAACACTGCCTGACCCATACCCCACACTGCTCATTTCCTGTCACCCTGGGGCTGATCCCAGCCTCTCTGTACCTGTGCCTATTAATAGCCTGGGAGAGGGTGTGTCATCCTAGCCCACCCAGTACAGGAGTCTGCACACAGCCCCTTTCCATCCGTCTCTCAGCACATTGCAGCTCAAGCCCAAGGTGCACTGACCTGGGGGCTGGGGGAGCAGAAGTGGATAGAGGATAAGACTCAGGGACAGAAGACTCCAGTCAAAGATTCTCCAGGCAGGTTCCGCCCTCACATCACTCTCCAATATAGCTGGCAGCCCAGGGGCCCAGGACAGACCCCGAGTTAACCATCACCCACTGGCCCAAAGCCCCAAACCTCTTATCTCTTGTTCCATGGCTGGAATATCAATGGAATATCACATCTAGTCTGGTGACAGGCCACAGCCAAAAGGCCTTGAGGCTCTGGTGAAAGGTGCACAGTGTCCTCTCATCAAGATTTACAACCTCTGAAAACAAATGGAGGAGGGCTTGGAAAGAGCTGCTGACTCCATAACACTGAGTTCGTTGTTCTGGTTTTTGAGTCAGCCCTTCTAAAACCCAGGACTGTAGCACCGCCTAAGGAGATGAATAAACAAAACCCATTGTTGTGAAGTGGCTTCCAACTCCCAGTGACTGTGAGGGGTGTCAGCTCCAAGAGTAGCTTTGCAGGGGCCTTCTGACTGACCTGTGCAGAAGCAGACACTGGCTTGCCCACCACCATTAGGAACTGAGGCATAGAAAAACGGCAGACCCCAGGAGAACCATCCACAGGCCACAGGCTTCGCCACAGTCTCCAGAATCATCCTTCCCCTGAATTAAGAGTTCAAAGGGCCAGGCCCCCAGAGAGCATGCAACCCTCTTCATCTACCAAAACCCACCTGGTCTAGCCAGCTCACCTGGCTCTGCTGGCCTGTCAGTATAGCCGGTATAGCCGTTCCAGAGAGCACATTGTCTCCTCCTTCATTCAGACAGCTGCAGGGCCAGTGACGGTGAAGAAAAACTTGTCTGATGACTGAGGTGGGGTGGGTTCAGGGAGAGTGGGCAGGGGTCTAGGCAAAGAGAGTCTGGTAGAGATCTTAGGAAGGGGCCCTGGGCCAGCCAGGGAATAGGCAGAGGGTGTAAGGAATAGGATTCTGGACCAGGGCTGGGGTCCTACAGGGAAGGGATAGAGCCACAGAGCAAGGAGAAACAGGGATTCTTGTCTTTATGGAATGTGCCCAAGTACACGGTGGGACTCAGGACAGGCCTGAGGGGTTTCACTCCCAGACAGGACCCAAAGCCCTCTACCCAGGCAGAGCCCAATCTGAAGACAAACCTCACCAGGGTGAAGGTCAGCAAACCAGACACAGAGCCCTGGCCACTGCACGCAGGCCGGAAGTAAGACTGTGGTGTAAACTTTCCCCGTCCTCACTCCACTCTCTCCCTACCTCCCCGGTCCAAGCCCGGGTGTCTCCCTGTCACCCACACCACACCCCCCCCCGCCCCTAGATATGTAAGGGGCCTGGGAACACACAGAGGGAGCCTTGTTGTCAAACCAAATCCATGTGGAGCTGGACTTGGCCAACGCAGCTGTTCCCCATTCCCACAGCCTTGGCAAAGGGCAGACACAAGGCAAAGAGCCCCTGCACGCCTCTATCCTGGTAGACCAAGCACACTGGCTGTGCCCAAGACCCCAGGCAATTGGGAGGTTAGCCAGGGGACCAGCTGCCTCCTAAGAACAAAGCCACCAGCCAGTGTAACCCCAGAGCCACCAGAGCTAGAGAGCGTGTAGGAGGCAGGCCAGGGGGTAGAGGAATGCATACACAGGGTCAGGGACACACAGGGTTAGAGACATACAGTCAGAGATGGGGGTGCACACACAGGATCAGAGATGATGGGGTGCACAGACATGGTCAGAGATGATGAAGGTGCACACTCATTGTCAGAAACAAACAGGGTCAGAGATACACAGGACCAGAGATGGGGATGCACATACATGGTCAGTGATGATGGAGGTGCACAGACACACAGACACACAGGGTCAAAGACACACAAGGTCAGGGACACACAGGGTCAGAGACACACAGAGTCAGAGACACACAGGGTCAGAGATGGGGGTGCACACACAGGGCTGGAGAGGGGTTGTGACTCGCCAGAGTATACCCATGTCTATGCCACAGCAGCCTAAACACTCGTTCACCCATACTCCTGCACACACACCTGAGCACACGTGCATACCCCACACATGTGGAGAGAGAGGAGGGCCAACAGCCAGGCCAGGTGGCCCAGGCAGCCATCATTCCATTGGAGACCCTGAGGCTTCAGAAGTACAAGCTCCTGCCTAGCTGCCCAGGAAGATGCCTATGGCAGTGGGTGAGGGCCGGGCAGCTGCACTCAGTGTTACACTGTCCCTTTACAAATTCACCTGCCAGGAGAGCTGTGCTGGTGCTCTAACCCTCATCCTCTGGGCTCTCCAGGACTACTCTCCCGAAGCACCACAAGGTGCTGAGGTATGGAGGTTCAGAGGAGCAGGAAGAGAGGTAGAGGAGGCATAAAACAAACAAGGAAGAAGGGTAAAGGAATAGGAGAGGAGGTGAGAAAAAGGAAGAAAAATTGGCAAAGAGGAGGTAAGAAAAATTG
Source organism: Elephantulus edwardii (assembly GCF_000299155.1). Classification (NCBI taxonomy): domain Eukaryota; kingdom Metazoa; phylum Chordata; class Mammalia; order Macroscelidea; family Macroscelididae; genus Elephantulus; species Elephantulus edwardii. The sequence goes on along the minus strand of NW_006400083.1, from coordinate 175,749 downwards.
GTAAAGCTCCATCTCACATACTTTAGGCACATGGCCAGGAGGGACCAGTCCCTGAAGAAGGACATCCTGCTTGGAAGAGCCTGGATGAGATGGAATGACACAGTAAGTGGGATAATGGGGGTAGGTGTGTCAGAGACTGTGAGACTGGGTTAGGACAGGGCAGGCTTCAGAGCTACAGTGCACAGGAACACTGTGAGTCGAAGAGGACTCGGCACTAGGGAGTGAGACAGAGAGGAAGGACATACATGGATCAAAGAGGGAGCAAAAAGGTACATCAAGTCTGGAGAGAAAGTGGAGAGAACAGCGTCACCCAGCACCCCTGGTTAGGGCAGGCCAAGAAGAGCTGGTGAGGAAGTGGCACCGAGGATACTCCCTCAGCTAGCCTGGCACTAGAGCCCACCTTGCCCTGGGAGAGTATGGTTTCAAGGTCAGACCTGCAACAGAGTTCAGGACTTCAGAGAAGGCATGAGACGAAAACCAGGGCCTTGGTCCACAAGGTCAACGCTTTCCCTCCTCCTCCTCCTCTACACACAAGAAGCCTGCTGGGGCTTGTTTTCTAGAACGGGTGAGGAAAGGCTGAGAGGTGACAGCTAGGGCACAAGCCTGCCCCCCAACTTCCATCCAACACTTAACAGGAAATAAGGAGCTGAGCATCAGAGGCCTGAGAAGGACTGCACCTCACTTCACCTCTGAATTCACCTTCTCCAGGATCCTCCACATTTTTGACAAGGAGGAGCTGCGGGATCAACAAACATGGGAAGGAACTGGGCCATGAGGCAGAAAACCTGGGTTCTAGCCCTGTCTCTGACTTTCTAACTTTGTGACTCTGAACAACTTGCCTTTTCTCAGTCTCCACTCCCTCAACTGCAAAAGGAAATGCTGACTGTGTGCCAGGTGCTGGTGATGCAGTGACAAGTACAGCTTCCTGTCAGGGAACAGCTATGTCCTCCTGAATGTGTGAATGGCTCAGAAAGCTCTCCTTCAGTTTGTCTCATTTATACACCCAAACCTATGAGGTGGAGCAGATGCTATGGCCCCAACTGAGAAAAAGATACGCTGTTTAAGAACCAATGCATAACAATGATTGTATGAAACACAATGCATACAAACTTTGTAAGCAAACCAATTTTAAAAAAAAGTAAAGAAAACCCAAATATATATACTAAAAAGAACCAATAAAGGCAGCGCCCTGACTGAAGTCACAGAGATGGCAAGCGGACGGCACAGAGGTCTGCTTCCAGGCACAGTCTTGCCAGCCATACCCTGCCTCTCCTCTCCTGGGCCAAAAAGCAGACCCTGTTCTGAAACTGCTTTCTATCATTACTATCAAATCAGAGCTGACACATAGTTGGCCCTCCAGCAGGATTTTAGAGGCTCGAAAAGGAAGGGAAAAAGACGACCCATCTTCCTCCTGGAGAGTACCTCATGGATTTGAAATACCTGCCTTTCGGTTGGTAGCACAACTCCTTTCCACTGGGCCACCAGAGCTCCTTTATTTGGTACTAGGTTACAGTCGAGAGACTAAGGTGCACCTTTATCCAGGCCATGGTCTTCTCAACTGCTTGCTATGCTTCTGAGAGCTTGACAATGACTAGGGATGACAGAATAATAATCAATGTCTTTGAGTTGTGGTGCCGGAGAAGAGTATAGAACATATCATGAACTGCCAAGAAAACTAACAGGTCTCTCCTGAAAGGGTGAAACCAGGCTGCTTCTTGGAAGCTAGGATCTTGAAATGCCATCTCAGATACTTTGAGCATGTTATCAGGAAGGACCAGTCCCTGGAAAAGGATATCATTCTTGGAGGGCTGAGGGAAGGCACAGGAGATGAAGACCTCGGATGAGAGGGATTGACACAGTGCAGAAGTGGAGCAGGTGTTGTAGGAGACAGTGAGGTTGGCTCAGGATAGGGCAAGTTTCAGAACTGTTGTTCATAGGGTCGCTATGGGTCGTCATGTGTTGACTTGACAACACATAACAATGTAACTAGGAAGCTATCTAAATTGTCTCTCGTTTGTTTTTGTTTTTGTTGTTGTTGTTGCTGATTGCTGGCAAGTCGAGCACGACTCATAGAAACCCTATGAACAAGAGACCTGAAGCCTTTCTATAATTATCTTCATTTCTCAAAGTTCATAGAGTTTCCAGAGGCATGTGGTTTAGGAAGTGTATGCCACTCCTGTTTCCAAACCTGTCTTAAACTGGGAGCTCCACTAAACACCGTCCACCATGGGTCATAGTTATGACATTTGACACCCAAATGGCACAAGGTTCAGCATCACAGCAACCCCAGGTGACCTCAGGACAGTAAATTGACAGAAGAGTGCTGTACCACTTAAAGAATGTTCCTCCAAAATATAGTTAACAACTGACTTTTAAATACAAAGGCCCTCAGCAAGGTCTTATTGATTTTAAAGAAGAGGCTTAAATAAAAAACAACCAATATAATATGTTGTTGTTGTTATGTGCCGTTGAGTCGCCTGCGACCTACAGCAACCCTATGTACAACAGCTCTGCTTCTCGTTTAAGAAATGTTAATTTCTAAGAGAAGAAAATTGAGGCTAGCAAAGGCTGTGTGAAGCCCGAGATATGAAGGGGTGGACACATCACCTGTAGGAATAAAACCAGAATGGGGCTCCCATAACCCTAGCACAGAGTACACTTCCCACCACCTTAGGCTCAGCAGGCATCTCACTGCAGACCACCCTGGTCACCCCAGAAAATGGTTCTTTCCAAGAACAGGAGGTGCCCTGTGATAGGGAGAGTATGGGAGAAAGATGTGTCCTGGGTGGTCAGGGGACTTCACAGAGGTTGAAGGACATCACTGAAAGTGGGGGAGGCAGATGTCATCCTGGCCCTGGGAGTGGTGAGACAAGAAGAGCAGAGGTGAGAACACACATGCGGCTGCAGGAAAGAGGACCGGCTGACTGGGGCAGGACGTTAGTTTTCAAAATAAAATTTTTTAAGCCAAGAAACCCTTTGTCCAAATTTCAAACAAGACTTTAAGTGGAAACCCAATAAGTAAAGAGAATAAAAGAGAAACAGAACAGGGAGGTGAACTCCTCCTCCTGACCCCAGACTCTTGAGAGGTTCCACCCAGGCGTGGGACCCACAAGAGGAGGAAGGTTGAAGATAGGCTTCAAGGCTTCAGGTGCTGAGCAAGCGGGGTACCTAACCCCCACCCCCATCCTTGGTAGGTCACAGGTGCAGAACTTGCCATCCCATGACGGGTGGGAGGGGCACTTCCTCTCCTGCCTTGGAAAGTCACTTGCTCTCTGGTCCCTGGAGGGGTTTGGATGATGTGGTGTGGCCAGACCACGGGGCCACAGCCAGGCCCCTCTAGACACACAGCTCAACTCAGCTCTCCAAAGCAATGTGCTCCTCTCTCTGCGCCAGTAAAAGGGGTAGCAAAGCAGGGACACAGAAAAGGCAAAGCTGGGATATTTACGAGTTATATTTACCATCCACTCCTCAAACAAATATTTACTGGCCACTTTATTTGCCAGACATTATGAATATAGCAGCGAACAAGAAAGACAGGTACAGGAGCCTAGGAGAACACACTGTCGACTCTGAGCCACGGCGACCCCCATTTGTCAGACTGGAACTACACTACACAAGGCTGACTGATGGTTTGAGAGTACACTGCTAGATCTTTCTTTCAAGGCGCCTCCCAGTGCCTTGAAATTTCAACCTTCTGGTTGGCAATCATGTTTACTTGAACCACTGGGGTGACTATATAGAGCCCTTCAACTCTCATGAGGTACATCTTCTAGGTACCTTTCTACATTACCACACACACATAAACCCATTTCACACTGTATTATATCACACCACACATACACATGAACTGTTTCCACATCACACTACACATACTCACATTGAACCCTTTCCACATCACATCACATTTACATACAAACTCATTCCACATTATACATAAACCTGAACTCACTGCACACACACGCACATGCACATGTGCTCAGACACATTTACACACAGACCCATACCACATTACACACAACTGCACATGTACACCCAGCACATGTGTGCACCCTCTTGGCCACTGCCTGGAGACCTCTGTGCTACCCATTATGGTCGTCAACCCATATGTGCGAATTTTCAGTGACGGAGAACTCACCTCCTCCACAGGCCTGACAGTTTCAGATAGCTGGCCACATAAAGGCTCCTCCTGGCTGGCCTTTCCACCAGCATATGCACAACCCCAGGCCAAGGAGCCCAATATCTTAAACATGCTGCAAAAATGCCAAGTTGTTTTATATTAAGCCAAAATATGTCATCTTGAAGCTTCATCTCTGTGGTCTTTAGTCAATTTGGGGGGACAAATATCTGATGCAGAGGTCCCCAGATCTCTTGGGTTCTCTTCCCTCCCCCTGACCACTTAGTGGTGACTCTTGGAGCACCCTCCTTCAACCTGGACCATCTCTGAAGAGTGCTGGCTCTAACTGTGGAGCCTGTGTGTGTGGAAGACTCCCAGTGCACTGAGAACAGTCTCAAGAACATAGGCTTGAGTCACGGTTCAAGCAGAGGCATCAAAGGGTCCAGAGGAAAGTGGTTCCCATGCATAGCAAACACAATGGGCCAGAGTGGCTGCAGAGCGCTACCATCTCAGCCCTTTCCTCAGGCACCCCCAAGGATGCCCAAGTTCTTGCACAGCCGCAGGGCTAGCAGGCCAGACAGAAGCAATTACAGAGACTGGTGGGCAAGCCAGGGGGAAGGGGCTGAGAAAAGGGGTGAGGGACACAGGGAAGAGGGGCAAGAGCAGCAGCAATCAAGCGAGCAAGCAGGGTAGGCGTTTGGGGCTCAAGTTCAGGGCTGGGGATCAGAAGAACTATTTCCCAGATCTGGCACCAAGCCACTCAACCTTAAAACAGTTTCACTTCAGTTTTTTCTTCAAGTAAGGGATAACAGGTTGCATAAAATAAGCAAATCACTACCTAACTTGGGAAGGACTGGAGATCATTATGCTGAGTGAACTAACTCAGCCCCATAAGGACAAATACTGTATAAAACCATTATTGCTGACATAGATAACTAGTAAAACGTGTCTGAGGATCTAATGAGGAGGGAACGAAGGGGTGAGAATGGACAGGGAAGTGGGGTAACCATGGGGGTCACACAACTTGATAGGTGGAGGGATAAATGGGTTAAGAGAATAGGAAAGATCTAGTGTGAAAAACAATGTATAGGAACTTGTTAAGTAAACCATTATAAAATACATTTATTTCTTAAAAAAAACAAAACAACAAACAACACCACAAGATAAAGGTAAACAATCCAAATGAAAAATGGGCACAAGATATGAACAGACACTTCACCAAAGAAGACATTCAGATGCCTAACAAGCACATGAAGAAATGTTCAAAATCCCTAGCTCTAAGAGAGATGTAAATCAAAACAACTATGAGATATCATCTCACCCCAGTAAGACTAGCAAAATTTAACAGAACAGCAAGCAACTAATGCTGGCAAGGTTGTGGAGAAACTGGAACCCTTATTCACTGTTGGTGGAAGTACAAAATGGTGCAGCCACTATGGAAGGCAGGTGTGGCACTTTCTCAAAAAGTTGCAAACGGAAATACCATTTGACCCAGCAATTCCACTACTGGGAATATACCCTAAAGAGACCATAATTGACATCCAAGCAGATATATGCATACCCATGTTTATTGCGGCTTTGTTCACAATAGCAAGGAGTTGGAAACAACCTAAGTGCCCATCAACAAACGAATGGATAGAGAAGCTGTGGTATAGTCACACAATGGAATACTATGCTGCACTGAAAAACAAGGAACTCATGCAATATTATTCAAAATGGGTGACCCTGAAGGACACTATGCTGAGTGAATTATCTCAGTCACAAAAGGACAAATACTGCATGGTGCCACTGCTGTAAAACAGGACTGACATCGGGGTTGGAGGAAGACTGAGGAAAACAGGATAAATAATGTATACTGCATGGAAACAGATGAGGGAGAAAACTGTTTAAAAGGGATATGTGATTAGGTATTACTGTCATGACAGGAGTCCAGAACGAAGGCTGCATAGTGGAGTGGACCTGGGAGGAGGGACTGTAAAACAATGAAAGAATTTTTTTTTTTTACTTTTCAAAGAGAAGAATGTACTGGGGGGGGGGGGTAATGGGCAGGGAGAAAAGTGCAACAATAAATGAATGGAAATCCAAAGTCTCTGTAAATTTTCAGTAAAGTGAATAATGTTGTTGTTGCTTGCTAAAACTGAGGACCTCGGACCTCATGCACTTGCTACGGAGGGTCAAGGACTGCAGCCTTCAGGATGAACTGAGGCTCAATGTCAAGAAGACAAAGATTCTCACCACTGGACCAAATGGCAGCGTCAGGATGGATGGCGAAGAGATTGAGATTGTTCACAGCTTCAGTTTGCTCGGCTCCACAGTCAACACTCGGCACCAGCAGTCAGGAAATCAAAATGTGTATCACGATGGGAAAGTCTGCTGTTAGGGACCTCTCTAAAGTACTCAGGAGCAACGGTGTCTCTCTGGAGACTAAGGTGCGCCTGATACAGGCCATGGTCTTTGCAATCGCTTGTTATGCATCAGAGAGTTGGACAATGACTAGGGAGGACAGAAGGAGAGTTGATGCCTTTGAGCTGTGGTGCCCGAGAAGAGTACTGAATGTACCATGGACTGCCAGGAAAACAGATTCATCTTGGAGAGGATTAAACCAAGCTACTCCTTGGAGGCAAGGATTCTGGGGCTTTGTCTGACATACTTTAGACATGCTGCCAGGAGGGACGGGTCCTTGGAGAGGGACATCATGCTTGGGAGGGTGGAGAGACGGCGCAGGAGGGGAAGACCCTCTATGAGATGGACTGATTCGGTGACTGGGGTAATCGGGATGGGTGTGTCAGAGGCAGTGCGGTTGGCGCAGGATAGAGCAGGGTTTAGGACTGTTGTGAATAATAATTTTTTAAAAAACCCCAAACAAAAACAAATGAGCAGTGTGTGCAGTGGGAGAGAGCTAACTGGGAGCAACCAGCTGGAACGCCGGCTGGGCCACTCACTAGTGTCTGACCTTGATCATACAACCTTCTGCCTCCAGCTCCTCACTTATCCATGGGTTTGGTAACAGGGTTGAGTGGGATTCATGATGATCATGGGCACCATGCCTTAGTCCACTCTGGCCATGGCAGTCCCACAGAGAACTGCTCAGAGTGTTTTCTTGGTTGTAATCCTTACAGAAGGAGATTATCCTTTCTATGACGCCACTGGGCGAGTTTGACCAGCCAAACTTTGGGTTAGCAAATGAGAGAAAAGTGCTGGCCCCCGGGGCCTTCCCCACTGCCTTCAGGTGAGTTCCGGCTCACAGCAGCCCTCCATCAGCTCTCCAGGGCTGTAAATCATTATGAGAGAAAACTGTCCATCTTTCTGTCTTGGCAGCTAGTGGGTTTGAACCACTGACTTTCAGTTAGCAGTCTGACAAGTTGTTGTACCCTATGCCCCAATTTTTTTCTCTCTCTTTCTTTTTAAGGTTCCTAAAAAGTGCTTGAGGGAGCCCTGGTGGCTTTGTGGCAAGAAACTGTGCTGCAATCCCAAAGGCATGTAGTTCTAATCCCCCAGATGCTCTGTGGGAGGAGGAGGACCAATCTCCTCCTGCACGATTCACCTCCTCTGAAAACCCACTTGGAGGATCAGCTATGAGTCCATTCTGACTCAACAGCACATAACAATGATAAGTGCTTGAGCAATGGTGAGTGTTTTAGTGATGTGCTAAGTCATTAGTTATGATGAGAGCTGGCGCTCTCTGGCACTCCAAGGGGAAGAGGGCACAGGACAGACCGTGGGTACACATGACACAAGACCACAGCACTTGTTACCTCTGGCCTGGCAAAGGGTCTATTCCCATGTCAGAAACACAGTGAGTGTGTCCACTGGCCCAGACATCTCCAAGGTGGTCCTTACCTTGTCCTAAGAGGTTTCTACCCAAGTAGAAAGGCACAAACCCACAACCCCACATGTGCTGCATGCAGAAGACTGTCCTACAATAACACCCTTTGCTGGGTGTCTGTAGATAGGCCTTCCTCATATATAAGCCCCAAATGGGAAACCTAAAACCCAGCTAGACCCTCACCTCACTTCAGCATCAGCAGAGGCCAGGGCATTGGGTTTAAGAGCAAGAACACCACTTTCCTGTAGGGCAGCTGCAGAGAAATGGGGTACACAGTATGTGTCCTGACCCAGCAAAGGGTCTAAAGTCAAGTCCCTGCACCTTGGAACATGGGACTCAAGGCCACGAGTCCACACTCTAGAACATTAGAACATCCGCATTACCTCCCACTGCTCCACCTAGAACTCCCACATTACTCTAGAACAGTACCTGCACAAATATGGTTGAGGCCAGGGGCCACTGAGGCTGAGAGGGTGGGTATCAACCCATCCAGGGACACTCAGGATGTTGGCATAAGAGCACTCAACATCTGTGAAGGGGCGACACAGTGCGAAGCAGAAACAAAAACTAGTCACCAAAACCGATCTACACGAACCATTTCCTCTTAGAAACCAAAAGCTCAAGTCCCTTTCCTGAGTCTTGGGCAGTAAGAAGGGTGGGAGGCTGGAGAATGAGAAGCGGCTGAGAACACGCAGCACCTAACCACACCACACAGTGACTAAGGCAGAGAAAGGTAGTGCCCCTGCCAACCCAGGCAATCTGACAGCCCTGCTCTATAGCACCCAAGGCCAGTCTCCAAGGGGCTGGGCTGCAGAGGTACACTCAGGGACCCCTTTCTGGAGGCCAGGCTTACCAGCCCCCTCAGACGGCCTGCTCTCTTTCCCTCTCCAAGCAAGGGCCAGCAGACAAGAAGGGGGTCTGCTCTGAAGCACAATGCTCCTTCCCTTCTTTGGATGGGACAGCAGGTTGGGCCACTACATGCAGAGGTATTCAGAACCCTGCTGGGGCAGCCTACCTAGGAGAGGCCCAGAAAACGTGCCCAGTCAGCACCTGATGCACTCTGACAACATGCCAAGCTGAAGCGGAGGTAATGTGTTAGAATGCCAGGAAAAAGAGGATTCTTGGTCCCACCCAGAGAACTAGATCCTTGGGAGTCAGAGAGAGCCAGGGCCAGGACACTGTTTCTGAGGGGCAGGACGTGAGGCACTGCTTCGTGGCAGGGGACAGGTGAGCAGGACAAGGGGGACACCCAGAAGATGCTGCAGCCACCCTCTACCAGGTCCCTGCTATCTCAAAGAGCACCCCACCAACAACTGAAAGATGCTTTCTTGGCCTCAAGTCCAAGTAGAAACAAAAACCAAGTCAGCTGCCACAAGTGGTGTGACTCACAGGAGCCCCATGGGCGCCACAGCTGAACCGTGCTCCGCAGCGCTCTTCAGTGACTTATCTTCTGGAAAACAGACAGCCAGGATTTTCCTCAGGGTGCCTGTGGACACAGTCTAAGTGCCCACTGTCTAGTCAGTAGTTGAGCACTTAACTCTGAGCCAAGCTGGGAATCCCTGATTGACTCTCCTAACTTCTCCTACCCACAGTCCTTTCCCTGCCCAACAACCACTGGGAGCCTGCAGAGCTGACTCCAGCTCCTGGGTCTCGATGTCCTTAAATTCTCTATTGAGTCCAGCACCCATCAGACACTCTAAGATCCTTGCCATGGCACCGAGGCTAAGGAAGGCTGGAGTTCAACCACGAGCAAGGGAGGTGACAGGTCTGAGGGCGCTGTCCACCTCAGCTCATGCCACAGTTGTCCTCAGATCCAATGGGTTCTGGCTCACCATCACCCCAACATGTCAGAACTGCGCTCCCCAAGCTTTCAGAGGCTGGTCCTTCCTTCCACAGCACCTCTGGGTGGACAGACAACTGGCAACCTTTCAGTTAGTAGCTGACTATCCAGACTAGCTCCCAGAAAAGTAAAAAAGACCCTTAAGCTCCTTTTGAGGCCTCACACAGCTGGTGCCTCCCAGACACCCTCTCCAGAATCACATGGCAGCTTTGAGGGTAGCAGTGTGAGAGAAACCGCTAACGCCTGCATAGCTCTTGCTCTGTGCAGGCCCATTTAGAAGCACTTAACACACAGCAATTTATTTTAAATGTCTCTGGCAGAGGCCAGTGTTGAGCCTGGAGGACAGCAGCCAAGGTCTCTAGAGACTGCCTGGGCGGCTCCAGGGACAGAATGCCTCTGTGACATCTCAACCCATGGCCCAAGGTTCCACAAAGAGTGGTCTCCATACCCACAGCCTGCCCTGGACCTGGAGGGTGCCAGGATGTGGGTGGCCTTGAGGCCAGACAGGGCACAGTAGCATCCTGGCCCTGCCTACACTCCCAGCTTCTGGTCCACCAAGCCGGGATCTCAGTGCCCAGTCTGTACAACAGAGGAAGCAATCGCTGGAGCTCTAGCCTCCAATGACCAAGAAGTCTCCCCAGAGACTGAAACTGAGGGGCAGTGCTGGCAGAAATATTAGCAGCTCTGAGCTGGCCAAGAGGCCCAGAGGGGCCCAGAGGAGGCACCCGGGGAAGGTATCTAAGGAAGACAACTGAGTTCAAGGGCTGTACCCACAGCTAGTGCCCACTTTCACCTTGCACCACCCGTCATCTTTACTGTCCACAACTCTGAAGCAAAGTCCCAAAGACCCTCACAACATGGCTCTGTCGCCCTGGGTCCAGTCAGACAACAGGAAATCCCAACTTTGGGCTCTGCTCTGCACCCTTGTGACTCTCGGATACAGAAAGACCCAGGAAGACAATCACCCCGCCCACCGTGCACAGCCATTTAAAAGAGAAACAGCTCCAAGGATGCAGGATGCGGGGACACCGCCCCAGCCCGGGAGCAGGGTGGAGAGGTGGAAACTTTCTATGGAGAATAGTCCAGTGTGCTAACTCAGAGAGAGCGAGGGCACTCCAGCTTCCCGCTCAACCGTGGTCCCAGGAGACGGACCCTGAGTACCAGCCTTCAGAGCTGTGTCCACCTCGACCCCGACCCCGTGCTGCACCACGTGCCAAGTCCCCAGTCCCTACCGGGGTCACAGAAATACAGGCTGCGGCACACACAGGGCCCCAGGTGCCCCCCGGGGCGCCCCGCGCGGCCTCCGGCACGGCGCCGCTACTCACCCTCGCGGCACGCGGCGGGCGGGCGGGCGGGCAGCACACTCAGTCCGCTAAGCGAACGGCAGGTCGCTCGTGTTGCCCGCGCGGGGCCTGGGCTGGCGTGGCCGCGGGGCCGGGGGCGGGACGG
>NW_006400083.1:151008-164324 GCF_000299155.1 Elephantulus edwardii | reverse complement strand
GGGTGGAGTCGGCCGGAGAGCGAGAGGGGCTGGTGGGAACCAGGTGGTTGGCTCCCAGGCCAAGGGCGCAGGCAGCTGGAGAGGGAATGGGGCTGATGGGGAGCGGATCGATGGCTCCAGGCCGAGGACGCAGCGGGCGGAGAGGGGTCGGCGAGGACCGGGTGGATGGCTCCCAGGCCGAGGACGCAGTGGGCGGAGAGGGAGAGGGGCGGATGGCTCCCAGACCGAGGGCGCGGCAGCGGGTGGAGCAGGGAGGGACCAGAGCGGACAGTGTGGATGGTTCCCAGGCCAAGGGCGCGGGCGGCCCGAGAGGGACCAGCGGGGATGGGAACAGGGACAGAGTGGTTGGCTCCCTAGCCGAGGGAGCAGTGAGATCGGGAAAAGGAAGGCGGCCGAATGGAAGCTTGCTAGCAGCAGCTGCCTGAACGTGGCGCCAAAATGAAAATTCCCAGCGCACCCAGAAACAATGGGAGCCAAGACTCCGCTTCCCTGTGTGGTGAGCATGTTCTTGCCTTATTGAGGAAACCGAAGCATGGCAGAGCTAGGGCTTGTTCCCAGAGACCAGCCAGCCTCTCCCCATGCGGAACCGAGCGAGTCTGCCACTCTCTTCGCCCTCTGCATCCGGCCCCTGCAGAACCTAGTTTGGGCCTCAGAAAGCTTCATTTCCTGTCTCTACTAAAGGCGCCAAGCATCCTGCCTCCACTAGAAACCCTACCAAACCTCTGACCCGGGCTTCTTAGGCCTAGGCATCCCAACCAGACCTGGAAACCCTCATGTTAACCGTCTAGAAGTCACCCACAGGATGACCACTCATCCCAGCGCCCTCTGGGCCCCTCTCGTGGGAAGCCGAATGCTAGAAGCTGTGGGGCCGGCCAGAACGGTACTTTGGTCGCTGTCCCCAGAAAGCATAGCATCCAGCTGCAGAGAAAAGAACACTGAAGACTAAATAAAGCAGGACAGGATATAACTAAATTTAAGGTATGAATAACCGACAGTAGGTGAAGAGGATTCTTTTCACCTAAATCAGGAGCGTTCTGCTCCAGTGGGCAAAGTAGAGGTCAGGTGACTGCTTCCAGATCCTTCCATAGATGGCCATGCTCAGTCCTAGATCATTTTACACACGGGCTTGGTTGCAGTTCACCAAAACGGAACTTACGTTTGAACAGTGCCTTGTCATTCAGACATTCAACTTCTGGCCTGTTAGCTTCAGGCCTGGAACTAAACTGGCCCAAAAGAGTGCAGTGGCTGAATCCCTGCCTCAGGCAGGTGTTGTGCTGAGTTTTGGGGTTACTAACAAGAAGACAAACCACACACATGGGGTACTTTATGTGCATAAAGAGAAGATGGGAGCAGGTCTCCCACAGCCAGCAGGGTGCTCTGGACACAGCACATGGCAGATAGCCTATGTACACCCCTCTCCTTTTGCCTTAGACCAGAGACCCTGCTCCCTCTCCGCTGCTGATAGAGGTTTGAGGTTGGCCAGGTACCATGTTGTCCCTGCACATGTGCTCAGATGGAGGGAAGGCCCTCTGATGAGGAGCTGGGAGAGACAATGTGACCAGACTTATCAGAATGTTCCAGACGCAAGGCCTTCACTTAGATAGTTGGATGGAAGGCATACAAGAAGTCATTCTGGCAGCAACAGGTCAGAGGAAGTGGGCATGTGTTCTCTGTCGCCTTGGTAGGAAAACTGACCCACAGATTAAATAACTGCCTGATATGACTTTGGGAGTCTGGCAGAGTGAACTAACCTCTAATCAACAAGAGACAGACACTAAGCTTGCAGGCATTGCTAGTTTCCTGAACCACATAATTTCACTCTACCAAGAAAGAGAATTTAGATCAGCTTTTGCTCCTGGAGTCCTGAGTTGCAACTCTGCCTCAACCACTATATAGGTTTAGTTTCCTGACTAGGAGGGTAAAGGGGGGGGGTAGGAAAAAAACTTGTGCTTATGCAGAAGTGACTGTTGTTGGTATTAAACCAGACAAGAGATAAAAAATTGCTCTGACAATGTAACAGGCTAAGTAAGTGTGTGTTATTCTCCAAGTGGCAGGAGAGGCTTGACAATCTCTAACCTGTGCTTAAGCTTCTCCTCTCTGCCCCTCTATCTCACCATCCTAACCTAGTCCTGGCTGCCCAGATACTAACAGCAATTCTAACCTTCTCTTCTTGGGTTTCAATGTGCTCCCCTCCAGTTTCTTAACAGCAGAAACAGATGCTTAGCTAACTGCCTGGATGTCATATCATTTGGAAAGCTCTCAGGAAGCTCAAGCTCACTGCCATGGCGTCACTTCTGACTCCTAGCGACCCTCCACTGGGTTTCCAAGGGCTGTCAGTGGCAAAGGAGGAGACTACCATCTCCCACAGAGTTGCTGGGGGACTTTCTGCATAGCAGCAGCAAACTTTTTGCATACCAGAGTTCCGATCTGTGAGACAATTCTCGTGCTGTTTGAAGAACAGGGTTCCAAAATTATCCAGACCATCTCCCTCCCAACTCCACTGGCATCTACAGAGCTCAAGGGCCAATAAGCAAGATCATGTGATGAGACGAAGGCTCATGGAGACTAATTCTTTTGGAGGCCGAGGACAGGCAGGACAAGACAGCTGAAGAACCGCAGACCCAGGGCCCAGTCCCCTTCCCAGCAATGCTACTTCGTTCCCATTTTCTCTGCTTCCCTTTACCTCTCAGGCTCTGCGTCTCTTTTAGTGAAGTGCCAAGACAGTCTCAGGACCAACCCAAGGAGTTTCTGGAGTAGAGGGAGGGAGCAGAGAAGGGATATGGGCGTGGCAGGACGGTATCAGGAAGCCCCGCCCCATGAGGGCTCCACCACTGGCACTCAGTGGGTGTGGCAGGAGGCTTGCAACACATTTAACAAATGTTCCTTGCAGGCTTCCGGCTCCTGTCCCTCACTTGAGCCATAGTAGCATCCTGCCCACTACGTGGAGGGGACGGCAAGATGCTGTTTGGGGAAGAAATAAAACCAATCCAGCATCTCAGACTCAAAAATAGCAACTCTGGGACAGTGTTTCAGCTTCTATTTTTATCACATGTATATGGTTGGACAAGAAGCTAAACTGTTCCCAGGGTTCTCAATGGCAGGAACGTCAAAGTTGCAGTGTTTGAAACCTGCTGGTAGGCCAACATTGAAATATTCCTGGAGCTAGGAGACTGGAAAAGAGCTGAGAATCACTGCTAACAGTCCTGCCTCTGTTTAGCACCATAATCAATTAACTACAGACAAGGCATGGATGACCTTTTCTGTTAAATTAAAATCTCTTGGCTGCCAGTGCTGCCTGGTGCATAGTCCTAGACTTCACAGCCCTTCTAATTGTTGTTGTTGTTGTTAAGTGACCTCAAAACAGATCTGAACCCCATCCTATCCTAAATCATCCTCATCATCTCTGATATGCTTGAGACCTCTGTTACAGTCACTCAATCCATCTGGTTGAGGTTCTCTATATAATGTCTCTTTCCAAGGACTGGCCCCTCCTGACAACATACCCAAAGTATATGAGACAAAGTGTCACCATCCTTGACTCTAAGAATGCGTCCACTTCTTCCAAGACAGACTTATTTGTTCCTTTGGTAGTTCCTGGTATATTCAGTACTCTTCTCCAACCCCACAATTCAAAGTCATCAATTCTACTTCTGTCATCCTTAACCACTGTCCAGTTTTCACATGTATAGGAAGTAACAGCATACTTGGATCAGGAACACCCAAGTCTTTAAGCTGACATGCTTGCTTTTTAACTTTTTGGAGAGGTCCTCGATAATAGATTTTTTTCCACAAGGCAACACATCTTTTGATTTTTTTGACTGCTACTACCATGGACTTGCTATGCCTCTTGAGAGATTGACAATGAATAAGAATGGCAAAAGAAGAACTGATGCCTTCTGAGCTGTGATGCTCAAAGAGAGTAGAGTTTTGAATATCCCCATGGACTGCCAAAGAACTAACAGTCTAAAAGATAAAAGATGAAGTCAGATTGCTCCCTTGGAAGCTTCCTTTCACATACTTTGGGCATGTTACTAGGAGAAACTATTTTTTTTTTTTATTTCAATGAACATCTACAGAGATTTTGGATTTCCATTCCTTCATTGTTGCACTTTTCTCCCCTCCCACCCCTCCCCCACACCCAGTTAGCTCTTCTCCTTGAAAAGCAAAAGAACTTCCTTCATTGGTATACAATCCCCCCCCGCCCCGCCCCGCACACTCCCACCCCCACCTCCACCCCGAGTATACTCCACTCTGCAACCCTCATTCCAGACTCTTATGATAATCATAATGCCCTAAAATATATTTCTTTTAGACTTCTCTCCCTCATCAGCTTCAATGCAGTAAACATAATTTATCCAGTTTTTCTCAGTCTTACCCCCACACTGATGTCAGCCTCATTCTACAACAGTAGTACCATATAGTATTTGTCCTTCTGTGACTGAGATAATTCACTCAGCATAATGTCCTCCAGGGTCACCCATTTTTAATAATATTGCATCAGTTCCTTGTTTTTCAATGCAGCATGGTATTATTCCATTGTGTGAATATACCACAGCTTCTCTATCCATTTGTTTGTTGATGGGCACTTAGGTTGTTTCCAACTCCTTGCTATTGTGAACAAAGCCGCAATAAACGTGGGTGTGCATATATCTGCTTGGATGTCATTTATGGTCTCTTTGGGGTATATTCCCAGTAATGGAATTGCTGGGTCAGATAGTATCTCTATTTGTAACTTTTTGAGAAAGTGCCACACCACTTTCCACAGTGGTTGCACCATTTTGTATTCCCACCAAGAGTGAATAAGGGTTCCAGTCTCTCCACAACCTCACCAGCATTTGTTGCTTGCTGTTCTGTTAAATTTTGCTAGTCTTACTGGGATGAGATGATCTCTCATAGTTGTTTTGATTTGCATCTCTCTTAGAGCTAGGGATTTTGAACATTTCTTCGTGTGCTTGTTGGACATCTGAATGTCTTCTTTGGTGAAGTGTCTGTTCATATCCTGTGCCCATTTTTCAATTGGATTATTTACCTTTATCTTGTTGTGGTGCTTGAGTATTTTATAAATTCTGGATATAAGTCCCTTACCTGACATGTCATTCCCAAATGCTTTTTCCCAGTCTGTGGCTTCTCTTTTTACCCTGCTGGAGAAGTTTTTGGAAGTGCATACGGATTTGATTCTTAGAGGGTCCCATTCATCTATTTTATCTTCTCCTGGTTGTAAATTTTTCAGGATACTTGGAAGACTCTATGTTGTGGATTAGGACTACTAAAGTTCTTCCCAGCTTTTCTTTAATGAAGTTTATAGTACTTGGTTTTAGTCCTAGGTCTATGATCCACCTATTTCTTAAGAGAAGGATGTCATGCTTGGAAAGGTGGGATGGTGATGAAGTCTCTCAGCCAGGTAGATTGAAGTAGTGATGGCAGCAATGGGCTTGAGGGTGTCAGAGATTGTGAGGTTGGCACAAGATAGGACAGGGTTCAGATCTATTATGTATAGGGATGCTATGAGTCATTCTGGACTCAACAGCAGCTAATAAAAATAATACCATGGATGCTGATTGTGGATGCAAGTGAAATAAAATTCTCCACAACTTCCATTTTCCTCCACCTCTTGGAAGTATATTGACATTCTTTTCTTTTCATTTTACTTTATTACTTTGTATATGTGTACTGTCAAATTGGATCTGAATGGTATAAGAGGAGATTGCCCCTCTTTCTCCAGCAGAGCATCTGGTGGATTTGAACCACATACCTCTGGAATTGCAGTGCAGCTTCTTGCCACTAGGCCACCAGAGCTCCCTAAGGCATACTGACATTCTTCATCTGTTGATGTTGTCCAGTGGTGATAATTTGGGGGTTTTTTTTATGTTGACTGGCATATTGAAGGCCACAAGTCTTTGATCTTCTGCCACAAATGTTTCAAGTCCTTTTCACTTTCTGCAAGCAATTTCTTCATAATGCAGCTCACTGATGATGAGTCTTTTTCTAATTGTCATGCCACAATCTATCATCCAACTTTTTTAATTATTTTTTCACACATACCCTTGCTGATTTTAAACCCTGGAAGAAGTTCAAGTTGTGTAAAGTTGTAATAAAGTATTATGAGGATAAAAGTCCACAAGAATTGATGAAATACCAACTGACATGTTAAAAAGATGTAGCTATAGATGTGCTCACTAGTCTATGCCAAGAAATTGAGAAGACAGACACCTGGCCAACTGGTTGGAAGAAATCCATTATTTATTTCCACTTCAAAAAAAGGAATGTGGAAATTCTAGAACAATAACCCTAATATCTTACCCAAGTAAAATCTTGCTGAAGATTATTTCAAAATGCCTGCAACATTAAGTACATTCATAGGGAACTGACAGAAAATAGAACAAGCCATGGACATCATTGCTGATGTCAGATCGATCTTTGATGAAAACAGGTAATACCAGAAGGACGTTTACTTGTGTTTTATTGACTATTCAAAGGTACTTTACTATAGATCATAACAAATTACAGCCAGTGTTGAGAAGAATGAACAACTCAATACACTTAACTATGCTCATGTGAAAGCTGCACATAAATCCTGTCTGAACAAAACAATGCAACGTTGCAAGGCTTAAAATGAGGCAATATGTGTCTTACTAACTTGGAAGGTATTTTCAATATCTATCCCAAATATCTCTGGCTACATCCACTTTAGTTCCACTCACGGTAGAATAGCTCCTCTTAACTACATGCCTGAAGTATGTGAGGTGAAGCTTCACCAGCAGGGGTAATTTCTTGGAAAGGGTCATCATGCTGGGAAAATGAAGAGTCAGCAAAAGAGAGAAAGTCCCTTGTAAAAAGAGCAAGGGTGGCATGAGGACAGCCATATCTGACCTCCACTAACTCCACAATGGGGAACTGCCCCCATCATCATCATCCACAGGACAAAACCAATTCTCATGTGGTCAGACATAGCTAGCCCCCATGTTCTCACACCCCTTCTACTAATTCCATCACCCATCTTTCTCCTCTATTGGGCCCAGAATCAGTTGCAATAGCGCACAGAGCACACAGAACCATACTCAATATTGTGGAATTTATTAGGGAAATTAACAGGATACAATTTCAGTTGGCAACAAGATACAATATTTCAGTTAGGACAGCTTCTGAAGTATGCTCATAGGCCTTTCAGCCTTCAGCCTCATAGCTTTAGGCCAGTGTTACAAAGCTCTTAGTACTGTCAAGTGTGGCATCTCCCCCTCAATCCTTCAACAAACTTGGCAAAGGCTCCTAGCTGTGGATCTGTGGGATGGCAGCCGAAGATCAGCTCTGTCTCATGTCAGGTCTCTGGTTCTCTGCTGGCTGTGCCTGCTGCTCTCCTGTAAGTATGGCTGGGACAGATATCTCTTGCTTCAAAGGGTGTGCTGCATTCTCTGCTTCTTCGCTGGTAGTGAGAGTCTCGAAATTTGCCACTGAATCTTCTTGATTTAATAGTTAGACTAGTCTTGTGGAGAGACTAACACACTCTATTTGCATATCCCCCCCACACACACACAGCAAAATCAAAGTCAATGGTTAGAAAAGCTATTTTGAACAACAAACTCTTAACACAACATCACTTAGTTTTTCTAATCTAGCTTTCATTAATGGCTTTTCTAGCAATTAACCTTCATAGTTGAACAATTAACTTTCCCCTTACAATGTATAATAACTATATTCACAAAAGCATGACCAGAAACTTCATGCCTTATGCCTTAATATCATCATTTTAGATAGCCAATTTCTAATTTGACCAACTCTATTAAACAAGTACTCTGAGGAAACAAGCATATTTCTTTCTCTGAAAAATCTTCTGTTTCTGTTGGACCCTTGAGCATCTGCATTTATAAGCAAATCCTGTCCACAGCAAGCCATCAGGTTCCAGCAAACACTAGCTCATAGCCTGGATAATCTTCTTTTCATCTCATTGAATTCTGATCAATTCATCCCTAGCCATCCATAACTAGGTCCAAATGGGCATCAGTTACAAACTCAGGAGTCCACACTTTTCTCTGTGTTTCAGACCAGCTGATCCCTTCACTCAGTCTTAGCCTCTACATGGAGCCAAGTCAACAAGCCAGGGGTCCTCATGATGTCCTGCTCCTCAAGTCAGCAAGTCGTCTTCACATATCCATACCTCTGTGCATGGTAGGTCAGAATTGTCAATGGAACATGTCCAAATCCAGCTGTCTCTTCATTGCTGTGTGCCTTCTCCTTTCACTCCAGTGGATCCAGGTGTCACCATAGTGACCATTCTCTCTAGCTCTCTGACCACAAATCCTGGGGAAAAACTCTGACCGGCACCAAAGTTTCCGTGTCTCCATGCATTAGAAGCCAAAATTTTTTTTTCATATTTATTTATTTTTTAATTATACATTGGTTTGCGTATAAAATTTGTGTACATTGTGTTTCACACTGTTCTTTTTTTTAATAATTTTAATGAGCATTTACAGAGATTTTGGAAAGCCAAAGTTTTCTCTTTTTTTATAATTCCAACTTGCCTTTCTTTTAAATGTAAATCTCTTCAATCAAAAGCCCTAGAGAGTAAACAAACCCATTCAGTTGCCAATTTCCTCATAAGAGTTAAATAAGTATTGGTGGGATTAAAGCATCAAGACTTTAATCTTTCCCCTAGATTAAAACCCAGTACCCACTACCAAATTCTACTACTTACTACAAGCATTCTTTTTTCTTAAAATTTATTATTAATTTCAATGAAAATTTACAAAGACTTTGGGTTTCCATTCATTCATTGTTGCACTTTTCCCCCCTCACAACCCTCCCCCCTAGTACACTACCCTATTGGAAAAGTAAAAGAAAAATTCTTTCATTGTTTTACAGTCCCTCCACCAGGTCCACTCCACCATGCAGCCTTCATCTGGACTCCTGTCATGACAAAAATACCTAATCACATATCCCTTTTAAACAGCTTTCTCACTTATCTGTTTCAATGCAGTATACATTATTGAACCCATCTTTTTCAGTCTCCCCCCAATCCGAATGTCAGTCCTGTTTTATAACAGTGGCACCATGCAGTATTTGTCCTTTTGTGACTGAGATAATTCACTCAGCATAATGTCCTCTAGGGTCACCCATTTTGAATAATACTGCTTGAGTTCCTTGATTTTCAATGCAGAATGGTATTCCATTGTGTGAATATACCACAGCTTCTCTATCCAACTTAGGTTGTTTCCAACTCCTTGCTATTGTGAACAAAGCCGCAATAAACATGGGTGTGCATATATCTGCTTGGATGACAGTTATGGTCTCTTTGGAGTATATTCCCAGTAGTGGAATTGCTGGGTCAAATGGTATCTCTATTTGCAACTTTTTGAGAAAGCACCACACCACCTTCCACAGTGGTTGCACCATTGTACACTCCCACCAACAGTGAATAAGGGTTCCAGTTTCTCCACAACCTCGCCAGCATTAGTTGCTTGCTGTTCTGTTAAATTTTGCTATTCTGACTGGGGTGAGATGATATGTCATAGTTGTTTTAATTTGCATCTCTCTTAGAGCTAGGGATTTTGAATATTTCTTCATGTGTACAAGCATTCTTTAAGGGCAATTTCCCTTTTTGAATATCCAGTTAATAATTAGCTCAAGGTGTGCTTACATTCTTTCTATAATCTATAATTTTCCTATCATTATAACACCAAATATTCATGAACTCTTGTTAACTCTGGAGCTCTTGTGGCCTAAATGCAAGAAACTGCACTGCAATCTCAAAGGCATGTGGTTCAAGGCCACCAGCTGCTCCACAGGAGAAGGACAGGCAATCTTCTCTGGTGTGATTACTGCCTCTGAAAACCCTCCAGAGGGTCAGCTATGGGTTGGTTCTGACTCTACAGTACATAACAACAACATCCATTAACACTGCTACATAGAATCCATCAATACCCATTGACTACATGATTTCCACAAGCATCCAATATAGTTAAATCTACAAAAACTTTAATCACTTATACAATGATCTCTATTCAAAGATCCTAACATTACTATATGTAAAGGACAAAAATAGCAGTATTCATTACATTAAATCAACAAAAAGCTTAACTTATAAACCTTTAAAGAAATTATCAGTTTCAACTTCATGCTCTACATTTAACTTACCTCATTCATACGCATATGGCCTCAGGCCTCTGCCCTTTGCCTCCTGCCAAAAGCTGCTTCTCAATTCTTCCCTCCCACCCCCATCTTATTAAAAGCAAAAGCAGCCATTTTAACTGTGCTACCCAAGCTCCTAACTTCTTGCTCTTACAGAATCTAACACTTCCATGAGTTTGGAGCCATTAAATACACACACACACACACACACACACACACACACACATGCTTCTGACATCAACAGTAAAAGTAACAAGGACCCCAGGGGGATGGTCATGTTCGACCTCCATTAACTCCAGAAGGGGCAACTGGCCCCATCGCAATAAATCACAGCACAGAAGTCAAGACAGTTTCTATGTGTGTTCACAGGACCTTCCTTAAGCCTCAAGGCTTTAGGTCAGTGTGAGATAGCCTTATTCCTCCCAATTAAGGTTCTCTGCCCCCCTCCCTTAGTCCTCAAACAAACCTAGTCAAAGGCTCCTAGCTCTGTTGTTTGTGTAATAGCAGTCCCAAGGTTAGCTCTGCTTCATGTCAGTTCTCTGGTTCTCTGTTGTGGCTTCAGCTGCTGCTCTCCTGTAGGTCTGGCTGGTGCAAGAATCTCTGGCCCCAAAAGGCATGCTGTATTCTCTGCTTATTTCCTGGTAGTGAGTTTCTCAAGTTCTGCCAAAGAATCTGATCTATTAATGGCAAGACAGTCCAATCCTTTTGTGGATAGGCTAATACACTTTATTCATATATTCCTCATACACACGGCAGTCAAAATCAATGGTTGTTATTATTGTTATGTGCTGTTGAGTCTCCTGAGACTTATAGCGACCCTGTGAACAACAGCTCTGGAGCCTCCTGAGCCAATCACACAGACTCCAACACATCCACGTTACCCCAGATACTGTATTGAGCCATATCATCTGGGGTCTTCCTCTCCTATATTGTACCTCCATCCTTCCAAGCATGATGTCCTTCTCCAAGGGCCAGTCCCTCTAGGCGCCATGCCCAAGGTCTGTAAAACAGAGCTTCAAAGTCCTTGACTCCAAGGAGAAACTTCACTACACCCTCTCCAAGACAGACTTATTTGTTTTTTTGGTTTTTTTTTTTGGTGGTCCATGGTATGTTCAAGACTCTTCTCCAGCACCACAACTGAAAGGCATCAATTCTTCTGTCATCCTTAGTCACTGCCAGTTCCCTGATGATAGCAAGTAATTGTGAAGATCATGGCCTGGATGAGACACACCTTAGTCTCTAGACTGACATCGTTGCTTCTCAGTACTCTGGAGAGCTCCTTGACAGCAGATTTTCCCAGTGCAATTTCTCTTTTGATTTCCTGAGTGCTGGTTCCATGACTGTTGATTGTGGAGCCAAGCAAGCTGTAAATGTTAAAAACTTCAATCACTTCTCCATCTATCATGGTGCTGCACCTGGCCCAGTGGTGAGAATCTTTGCCTTCTTGATGCTGAGCTTCAATCCATAATGAAGACTATAGTCCTTGACCTTCTGCAGCAAGCATTTCAGATTCTCCTCAGTTTTGACAAGGAAGGGTGTGTGAACAACCTAGGTTGTTGAAGAGGCTTCTTCCAATCCTAATGCCACTTCTTCCTTATAAAGTCCAGCCTCCCAAATGATCTGTTCTGCACATAGATTGAAAAGATATGGAAAGAGGACACATCCCTGACACTCCTTTCCTGATTTTGAACCATGCAGTATGGGAAGCCAAAAATTAAGTTATATGTTAAGCCAAATGTTTAATTAGGAATTGAAGGAACCACAAATATAAGCTGGAATTCCTCTTGTGAAGGATCACAAGAAATGAGCTACTTCCTGCAGACAAGAGGCATCTAGGGCCCCCTGCAAAGGGAGGGTTGAGTTTGTACTTGTGAACTACTTCCTTCCTGAGATAAGCATAAGGTTGGCAACAGAGAAAAAAAAATTCAGCTTCATTTGCAAGAGTTCTCTTTGTGATTTACTTCCCAGTGATTCTCAATAAAAGTTACAGAGAGGCATGGTTTGAGGCTGCTTCAGTCTTTGAGCTGTTCGCCTCCTGCCTTTATGCTCCGTTTTTTTTCTCAATCCGGGTGTCCCCATCTCTTCGATGTCCTTGGTTTACAACAATGCAGTGTTTCCTTGTTCTGTTCTGAGGACTGCTTCCTGGTCTGAACTTAAGTTTCAACAGAATGGGGAAATTACCAAACAATATCACTAATATTACACGCAAGCAAAATCCTGCTGAAGAGTATCGAAAAACAAATGGAACAGTACATCAACAGAGAACTACTAGAAATATAAGCTGGGTATAGAAGAGGTTGTAGGGAAGAACTACCCCGCCAGGCTGAAGAAGTCCGCCACCAGATGGAAGAACTCCGCCGCCAGACGGGGCTCCGCTGCCAGATGGGCCAGGAAGAGACCCGGTAAGAGCAACAGTCAGCCACCCACCGCGGAACTCCAGAGGAGCGAAGACCGTGAGACCCCAGAGGAGCGAAGACTACCCGCCACTGTATGACCCCCATGCAGCCCGCACCTGTGTGACACCCAACACACAGGGTGATGCTGCATAAACCACAGCAGCGCCCAAGCCACGCCTCCACCTCTTAGTGATAGTGTCCAAGCCCTGTGCTCCTTACCCCCCAGTCCCTTGCTTTCCTCCCCTTCCCCCACCCCCCTTGCAGCTCCACAACCACCTCCTCAGCCCCCACCACAGCCCTGTGACCTCAGGGCACCACCTTGGATTCAGCCAATACCCGGAACTGTCAGCCGAGCTGTTGTGGAACTAACCTGGCAGGAGAAAGGCCAGTAGGATCTTGGCTGTGTTTACTGGGGCATTGCTGATTACCTGGGAGAACACCTAAGGGCATGCCCACTGGTGGGGAATTTGGCCAAGCTCTCTTGGGCTACACCAACTGCCCGAAATGAGCCACCCAGCTGGCTTCTATGAACTCTGCAAACCAGCCAGAGGCTAGTGGGTTGGTGGGAATTTGGCCTTGACTTTTCGGATCCTATCGGATCCAGGACCCTGCTGGAGCAGGGGCTGTTGTGTGAGGGCACCTGTGTAAGTGCCACCAAGCAGGGAACACTGAGAAAACCACCGGGAAGAAAACGGACAGCAGGAATTTGAGTAAGGACCCCAGTCGTGAGCACACTGAGATAGCAGAGGTTTGAGCAAGGTCCTCCAAGTGACTGACCTGCCCTTGCGATCACCCAAC
>NW_006400083.1:129338-132062 GCF_000299155.1 Elephantulus edwardii | reverse complement strand
GACAGATATTTAAATAAGACCTGGGAAATTTTAGACTTCTTAAATTATACATATAATTAAAGAAAATGACTCAAAATATAATTTTAGAGTCACAAATGTAATTAAGAAAACACATGTGGGAGAAGGTGTTGTTAATTAGGTAGAAATTGTTTTGTTCAAGATATCTTTTAATACAAATGTAGAAAACTTATTAAAACTCTGAAACAAAAAAAAAAAGAAGAGGTTGTAGCAGTAGAGGCATTATTGCCAATGTCAGATAGATCTTGGTAGAAAGCAAAGAGTACCAGAAGAATATCTATCTTGTTTCATTGACTCTGCAAAGACATTTGACTGTGTGGATCACAACAAATTGTGGCTAACCTTGAGGAGAATGGGAATCCCAGAACACTTAATTGTGCCCATATAAAACTTAGACCAGGAAGTCAATGGTAGGAAAGTCATTTTGAATAAGCCCTTAATAACACAACCCTCCAGGAGATGAATTGATATAGTGACTGGGGCAATGATCCGCATGTCAGAGAAGATGTGAATGGCACAGTATAGGACAGGGTTCAGATTTGTTGTTAACAGGGTTCCTATGAGTTGTACTCCACTCAAAGGCACCCAATAATACAGCAGAATGGCAAGGAACATTTACCGAGTGGTTACTGTATCCCGGGCTGTTTTACAAGAATTCTCTTATTCAGTCATCACAAACACCCCCTGTTGTTGTTGTTGTTGTTGTTGTTATGTGCCATCGAGTTACTTGAGACTAATAGCGACCCTATGTACAACAGCCCTAAACTCTGCTCTGTCCTGTGCCAATCTCACCGTCTCTGACACACCCATCCGATTACCCCAGTCACTGAATCAATCCACCTCCTAGAGGGCCTTCCCCTCCTGTGCCTGCCCTCCACCCTCCCAAGCATGATGTCCCTCTCCAAGGACCTGCCCTCCTTACAACATGACCAAAATATGTCACACGAAGCCTCAGAATCTTTGTCTCCAAGGAGCAGCCCAGTTTAACCCTCTCCAGGATGAATCTGTTTGTTTTTTAGCAGTACACTCAACACCCTTCTCCATCACCAAAGCTCAAAGGCATCAATTCTCTTCCTATGCTCTTTAGTCGTTGTCCAACTCTTTCATGCATAACAAGTGATTGCAAAGACCATGGCCTGTATCAGATGCACCTTAGTCTCCAGAGAGACTCCATTGCTCTTCAATACTTTAAAGAGGTCCCTAACAGCAGACTTTCCCATCGCAATAAGTCTTTTAATTTCCTGGCTGCTGGTGCCAAGAGTGTTGATTGTGGAGCCAAGCAGACTAAAGCTGTGAACAATCTCAATCTCTGCACCATCCATCCTGATGCTGCCAATTGGTCCAGTGGTGAGAATCTTTGTCTTCTTGACATTGAGCCTCAAGCCATATTGACCCTCTGCAGCAAGCTCTTCAGGTCCTCCTCAGTTTCAGCAAGCAGGGTTGTGTCATCTACATAATGCAGATTGTTGATAGATCTTCCACCAATCCTGATGCTGCATTTCTCCTCATAGAGCCCAGCCTCCTATATGCATATATTTATCATTCCCATTTACAAGTCGTTAAGTTTCTGATCCAAGGTTATATGGAGTGCTGGTGTGGAGTCACACAGCCTGAACCAGTGGAGTGGCACAGATATTTTTCAAATTTCCCCTTAGCCTTCACTTTTGCTTCATCATAATGGTCCTGAAGGGAAAACTGGCTCCTGTTCTGTCTGCCTGATGTCATAGCGCTGTGTCCCTCCCTATGATATCCTATCACTCCCTGCTTTGGCTTGACTTTACAGCCAGCCCAGGCTTCCTAACCTCTGGACCTTGATGTGTATTTGCCACCTGTTAATTTTCAAGGGTTAGCCTACAAGTACAGTGTCTCTTGTTTAAGGTCCAATCCCTTTCAAGGAACCCTGCCCCTTGGCTTTGTGTTGAAGCCTATACATTTATTTGGCATTTGTTTGTAAATTTGTAAACTCCAGCGAATCTCTAGCTTCAGGGTCTCACTCACAATTTAAAAATTTTAAAAGTCACCAAAACCCAAACCAAGGCAGGAAATGTGAACCAAAACCACAGAGAGAGATCATTTCACTTCAGACTGTATTTCAAAACAAAACAAACCCAAGAAATGGAAAATAACAACTGTTGGTAAGAATGTGGACAAACTGGAACCTCCTTGTACTATTGATAGAATTGTAAATTGATGCAATCACTACAGAAATCACTATAGAAATTTAGGCACTCGCTTCGGCATGTATACTAAAATTGGAATGATACAGAGAAGACTAGCATGGCTCCTGCACAAAGATGACACGCTAATTTGTGAAGCATGCCATATTTTTTAGCTAATCTAATTTACATAGGTTGTTTCAAACCACTGATGAGGGACCTCAGGTTGTGTGTCTGCATCTTGAGAAAGAGGAAGCTGGGCCAGAGCCAAGCAGAGAAATCAATAATGTTCAAACTGATGGCCTGTAGCTTCTGTGGTTGAAATATTAACATCACTACCTACAGATTTTTTTTAAAAAAAAAGTATTTTGATGAATAAATATTTGTTGATTTCTCTAAAAAAAAAAAGAAAGTAGTTCATAAAAAAATTAAGATTACCATAAAATGCAGTAGTTTCACGTCAACGATTTAGATCCTCCCAGAAGAGCTGTGGGTGAGCATTAACATTTCTGGTAAGTATATTCGTTTTCTCCTGGACACAGAGCCTACT
>NW_006400083.1:118680-128726 GCF_000299155.1 Elephantulus edwardii | reverse complement strand
TTAATCAGAACTGGCTTTGACAAGCACTGTGGCAATTGGACAATTAAAACAGACATTCAGGGAGGGGAAAAAAAGAACAAACTGGGGAGGAGGGTAGAGAAAACAGTGCAACAATGAATGAATGAAAACCCAGAATCTCTGTAAATGTTCATTAAAACTAAGAAAATAAAATAAATAAAATTATTTTAAAAATGCAGTAGTTTCTATCCTAGGTGTATACCCAGACAAAATTAAAACAAATATTCCCACAAAATGTTAGTGGTGGGTGGGGTCAAATCCCTGTGATCCACAGCAACCCCGAGTGACTCACAGAACTGTCCTCCAGATTTCCTGGGTTGTCATCTTTTACAGAAGCAGATTGCCACATCTTGCTTCTGCAGAGTCACTGGCGGGGTTCAAAACTGCCAGCTTTCCATGGGCAGTCAGTCACATGATTAACCACTGCACCACCAGGCTCCTTATTAAAATACAAATGTTCACAGCAGCACTATTCACAAAAGGCAAAAGTCCACCTACTGATGAATGAATAAGCAAAATATAGTGTATTTGTAAAATAGAATATTATTTAGCCAATAAAATGAATGAATTATTCCATATGACCCAGCTATTCCACTGCTTGGAATACACCCTGAGAAAATGAGAACTGAGGCACAAACTGAGACTTGTACACCAATGTTCATAGCAGCATTATTCACCAACACAAGAACATGGAAACAGCCTAGATGTCCAACCACAGTCAAATGGATTGAGATATTATGGTACATTCATGCAACGTACACAGCATGCAGGAGCAATGATTTTTTAAATTATAACCTAACTTAGGAGGAGCTGGAAAGGATTATGCTGAGTGAGCTAACTCAGTCCCATAAGGACAAATACTACATAAGACCATTATGTGTATGAGGATCTAAGATGGAGGGGAAGGTGGGAGCAGAGGGGTGAGGATGGGCAGAGGAGGGAGTTTAATCATAGGGTTGTACGATTTGATGGGAGAGGTGAAGGAAATGGGAAAGGTCCAGTGAGAAAAACAATGTATTCGAGCTTTGCAAATAAACCAGTGTAAAATAAAATTTTAAAAAGGAATAAAAAAAATTAAGGAAAAAAGGAAGTACTGAAGTGCTCACTGTGAATGAGTCCTGAAAATAAGCTAAGTGAAAGAAGTCAGACAAAAGGTCATATGTTGCATGAGTTCATTTATCTGAAATACCCAGAGTAAGTAAAACCACAGAGCCAGAAAGACTATCCTAATAGAAGGGCACATATATCCTAATTTTAAAAACTACGTACTGTTTCCTTGTTCTATTAGGATGAGGTCTATGAATAGGTTTCACATGACCACAATTAAATGTTCTGGAATTCTCATTCTTCTTAGTGTTAGCTATAATTTGTCATGATCCACACAGTCAAATGCCTATTACGAACATTAATGTTTCAACAAGGAACCTGGTAGTGCAATGGATCAGTGAGTGGCTGTCAAGTTGTCAACAAGCAGAAGTGGGGATAAAGAGTGATTGCTCAGTGACTATGTGGTTTCCTTTTGGGGCAATGAAAATGTCTCAGATAAGAGGTGATAGTTCCACAAGAGTTAAATATAACTAATAGCACCCTTTAAAACAGTTAATGGTTTTCAACCAGGTCATGGCTCCATCATCTGTTTCAAGGCAAAGATTGTGATGTCTCCATATTCCTGACAAGCTACTCCGATTGATCAAGGCATTGATGGCACCATCAGAGACTGCAAACAAAAAGTAACCCTGTTAGCAGTGCCGTTGTGTTGGACTGTGGCAAATAAAAGAACTTATTCTTCACATGGAGCTCTGGTGGCCTAGCGGTGAGATTACACTGCAATGCCAAAGGTACTCAAGTCAAATCTGCTCCAGAAAGTTGCTCCACAGAAGATGGGCACTCTCCTCTCGTGTGATTTACAGCCTCAGAAAAGCCACTGAACGGTCAGCTAGGAGTCAGTTTTGAACTGAGAGCACACCGAAACAATAGCAATGATCAAAGGTTGGCCTGACTCACACGAATGTTGACTGAGTACCTACACAGAGCAGGCATTCTTTAACACAGAAATCATTGAAATTCCTAAGTGTTTTGATTCTTCAGAGGGAAAAAAAAAAACCCCAAAGGTCCCATGTGATCTAATATTTTCCACGAAGGGAGTGAAACCACAGAGCCAGGGGCCCCCAGGACAGCAGGAGGTGGTAAACACCGTCTCAGGCCACAGATCAAAAAACTGGAGCCAGACAAGCTGAGAGGTTTAAGGTCACATGGCTACTTAGCGGCAGATTAGAGACTGAAACCTGGCCCTGACTGTGGTTCTAATCCAGTGCACTTCCCACTGACCCCAGAGTGTGACCTCGCAGTAAGAAGCTGCAGTGCCCTTCTTCTCCAAGTCACAATGTCCCAGGACTCACTGCATTCTTATCGTTGAGTTGGGGTGCATGAAGAAGAAAACAGCAAATGGATTCCTTTGCCCCAACCCAGGCCTTTGACATTTCCCAGGCCACAAGAGGCGGCTGTAGAACTCGAAGTAGGGAAGTGCACCTTTTCAAGAGTCCTATGGACACTGCCTTTATTGATGGTTAACCCTGACATCACTGTTAGCGGGATAATTAGATGCTATGTTATAAGTAACTAGATCACCTATTAAATAGTTTTAAAATTAAAAAAAATAAAAAAAATAAAAAAAAGAAAACAGTTAATGGCTAATTTTGTGTTATGCGATTTTCACCTCAATTTTAAAAAAGTAAATTAGAATATAAAGACTTCTAAACAGTGAAAAATAACGTGGAAAACAACATAGACGCAGAAACGATATATGGAAATTTTAACATTTCAAGCAGATTCAGTTACTGTTTAAGGTACCATGGAGATTGGGACTCATACTCCCTTCTTGTGAGAGCAAAAGTACCCCACAATATTTCTTCTCCTGTAATCAATGGAAGCAGACCTTCCTCCTTCAGGTCTCTTGGGTGACCTCAAACCACCAATCTTTTGCTTGGCAGCTAAGTGCTTAGCCATTCTGTGTAACTTCAAACTCATATATTTCAGAATTCCATATAATTTCAACCATAATAATGTGAACACAAATTTAGGAGTGCCAACATTTAGTTTGGTAAGTGCAGATCTTTTGTAAACAACTACTACTATTATTATTATTATTATTATTATTATTATTATTATTATTATCTGAGTCACTCTCTAAAACACGTGTTGGAATCATAATGCATACCTGTGGAAGCAACTCTTTCTCTGTTTCTCAGGTTGGACATTTGCTTCCAATAGTATAGATTTTGTTGTCATTATTGTTATGTGCAGCTGAGTTCTCATAGTGACCCTATGGACAACAGCTCTGAACCCAGTTGTATCCTGAACCAATCTCACTGTCTCCAGCACATCTGCTCGCATTATCCTAGACATGATGTCAATCCATCCCATCCAGGATATTCCTCTCCTGCGTTGTCCCTCTACCCTTCCACGCATGATGTCTCTATCCAAGGACTGGTCCCTCATGGCAACATGTCCAAAATATGTAAGATAGAGTTTCAAAATCATTGCCTCCAGAGAGCATCTTAGGTTCACCCTCTTCAAAGCAGACTTGTTTGTTCTCTTGGCAATTTATGGCATGTTCAACATTCTTCTCTAGCACCATAATTCAAAGCTCTTCTTCTGTCATCCTTAGTCATTGTCTAGCTCTCTGATGAATAGCAAGTAATTGTGAAGATCATGGCCTGGATCGGGCACACTTTGGTCTCTAGACTGAAATCTTTACATTTCAGAACACTGGAAAGGTCCATGACATCAGACCTTCCTAATCCAATTCATCTTTTGATTTCCTGTCTGCTGATTCCAAGAGTGTTAATGGTGGACCTGAGCAAGCTGATTTGTTAACAATCTTACTCTCTCTTCCATCTATCATTGTACTGCCAATTGGCCCAGTAATGAGAATCTTTGTCTTCTTAATGTTGAGCTTCAAGCCATATTGAAGAATGCAGTTTATGACATCCTGCAGCAGATACTTCAGGTCTTCCTCAGTTTCAACAAGTATGGTTGTGTCATCCACATGACATAGGTTGTTGATGAGTCTTCCTCCAATCCTGATGCCACATTCCTCCTCATAAAGCCCAGCACCCCCTACCCCCCAGTAATCTGTTCTGTGTATAGAGTGAAGAGGTATGGAGACAGGACACATCCCTGACTCACTCCTTTCCTAATTTTTTTCATTGCTCTGTTCTGATAACTGCCTCCTGGTCCAAGTATAGGTTTTGTATAAACACAATCAAGTGTTCTGGGATTCCCATTCTTCTCAAGATTAGCCACAATTTGTTGTGATCCATACAGTCAAATGTCTTTGTGCAGTCAACAAAACATAGATGGACATTCTTCTAGTACTCTCTGCTTTCAACCAATACCCATATAACATTGGCAACGATGTCCCTCATGCCATGCCAGTACTTCTGGTAGTTCTCTGTTGATGTACTGTTCCAGTCATTTTTTAATAATTTTCAGCAAGATTTTGCTTGCACCTGATATTGTTCAATAATTTCCACACTCTGTCGGATCACACTTTTTTTGGAATGGGAATAAATATGGGTCTTTTACAGTCAGTTGGTCAGGTAGCTGTCCTCCAAATTTCTTGGCACGACCTGGTGAGCACATCCAGGGCAGCATCTGTTTGCTAAAAATATGCCAATTAATATCCCATCAATTGCTGGGGCCTTGTTTTTTTGTCAATTCCTTCAGAGCAGCTTGAACTTCTTTGAATGCTTCCTGGATCATTTAATATTCTGCCCAAAGCATCCTTAAGTATTCCAACTTGAGACTTGAATTTATTTTCTTCAGTTCCCTTAGCTTAAGAAATGCCAAGTGAATTCAGCCCTTTTGATTCTTTGACTCCAGCTCTTTGCACATTTTATTATAATACTTAGCTGGTCATCCTGAGCTGCCCTTTGAAATCTTCTGTTCAGCTCCTTAACTTCTTGGTTTCTTCCATTTGCTTTGGCTTCTTGGTGCTCTACTGCAATAATCAGAGTCTCTTCTGACATTCATCTGTCTTGTCTTCCTTCTCTGTCTTTGTAATGACCTTTGCATTCATCATGGATGAAACTGATATCCTCCCATAGTTCATCTAGTCTTCATTCATCCACTATGTTATTTTTGTGTTTCATGAAGGAATGTTGACAAACACAGAACACTAAGTTTGCTTTATTAGGAAACTTCGGGGCAAACTGAAAGAAGTCAAAGAATAACAGCAGTAACACTTCCAACTTCTTTCCTTATCCAACCATGATAGGAATAAAGCAGCCAAGTGGTAGGGTTGACAGCTAGGTGTGGAGGCACTGGAGTGTCTCTGGAATGGTGAAATGCATCAGATTTCTTTAACAAAGGGTAAAGGCATGTGTACTGAGGACACACAATCAAACACATGCAGAACTCTCCCAGCACTGAAAATGAGCCCACTATCAGGGAGGGAGAAATATTTGCTATTTAAAAAAAGATTCTCAGCACTGGGCCAACTGGCAGCTTCATGACAGATAGAGAAGAGACTGAGATTGTTAACTTACACTTGTTTGGCTCCATAATCAACACTTTTGGAAGAAGCAATCATGACATTAAAAGATAAATTGTAGTGGAAAGCCTGCTATCAGGGACTTCTCTAGAGAGTACTGAAGAGCAATGAGGTCAGTCTTGAAATTAAGGTGCACCTGATACAGTCCATGGTCTTTGCAATTACTTGCTATGCATCAGAGAGCTGGACAATGACTAAGGATGACAGAAGAAGAATCAATGCCTTTGAGTTGTGGTGCTGGAGAAAGGTACTAAACAGCCTGTGGACTGCCAAGAGAACAAACAGGTCAGAGAGGGTGAAACCAATATTCTTTCTGGAGGCAAGGATTTTGAAGATCCACCTCACATACTTTGGGCAATGGCCAGGAAGGATCAGTCCTTGGAGAAGAACCTCATGCTTGGAAGAGTAGAGGGACAGTGCAGGAGAGGAAGACCCAGGATGAGATGGATTGATCAGTGACTACAGAAATGGGATTAGGTCTTTTGGAGATTATGAGATTGGCTCAAGATAGGACAGAATTCAGAGCTACTGTACATAGAGTCACTATGAGACACAGGCAACTAGACAGCACATAACAACAGTAAAGATAAGGCAGAGATGACTTCCAGTGGTACAGGAACTAACCAGACTGGAAAATCTGTCCCTCTCCTACAGAAAAGTGAGGAAGCCATCACAGACAATAATTCTAACACCATGAAATTGGGGAAATAATTGAAAGCAAAGTGAGACACAAAAGAGAGTGCAAACTAGTGAGGAGCAATTAAAAGGATAAGCCAAGCGTAATAGTTCTACAAACGCTACCTAAACAGAGTGTGGGAGAACTGGGCTCAGGACCCACAAACAGTGAGCCACCAGCATCTTACCTGCACTACAAAGAAGACAGGACCTCATCTCCCCCAGGCTGACTGATAACATGCTGAAGAAACTTCCACCTGAAGGGGTGAGGGTGTCTCCGACCCCTGGCCATATCCCTCCCTTTATTTTGAGCCGGCTAGTGCCATTCTGAATCTGACACTAGGAAACTCCATGCAGGTACAGTGTTTGGGAGCTTGTGAACACCACTTTGACTTGGGCCTTAGGAATCTTTTCACAGGTTAGCCCATTTTGAATCTGGCACTGGAAACTTCATGTAAGCACAGTGTGTGGAAGCCCACAAATGCCATTTTGAGTCTGGCTCTTGGGAAGGTGACATAGGCACAATGTTGTGGATGGCTTTTCTGGAAAGCTAACAGTCCTCTAAGTCATCTATACTGACAAACACAAAAATATACTACAACTGATGTCAGCCCAGCAGCCTTAAGAAGACCCCTTTGCCAAGGTCCTGTGACTCAGAAAACCAAACAAGCTGGGCCAGCTTTGCTAAGGGCACCTGGGAAAAGTCCAGTCCACATCTAACAGTATGCTGGCCACACACCTTATCTGGCAATAGTTTACAGTGCCACTCTCCAGATCCATTCTCCACAACCAAGGCCAGCCTACTAACCTGTCTCTATGCTCACCTGTAATGCCATGCCAGCGACAGCAGAACACTTGGAGTTGCAATAACTTAGAGATTCACTGAGCGGCAAGTATGAGATAATCAGGTGGCATGCTGTACACAGGTGCAGCAGTTCAAAGGCTGTCTTTGTTAATTGGCAGTAGGAAAAAGTTCACCAGCACCAATGGTGCACCTATTCCCACACTACATTCACTATGGGATCCAAGGCATGCTGGACTACAGCACCAATACATTCCATCAGGGCAAAATTCATCACATACCCCAACAGACCAGCATTAGACAGCAACACTACCAACCAAACCCAACTAAATGACAATAAGCAAATAATTACATGGACAACTCACCAACTATCTTAAACGCGCATGCACACATTACAGAAGAAAAGAGATTCCAGATCTACAATAATATAACCACAATGTTTTGGAAGCAACAGACAACATCAAATACCACACAAAAACAAACAAGAGGACACACACACATCACCTAAAACAAAGAAGCAAACAAAACACAGATCAATACACAGAAGAGAGTAAATATTCCAGAGGAAGAAAGGCTGATGGAATAATCTGACAAGAAATTAAGAGGAATGCAGCTCAAGTGTTTCCATAGGATCTGAGAAATGTATGAAGAATTATAGGGATTCACAAGCAAATCGCTAGAAGAATTTTTTAAAGGGAATACAGGCACCACAACAAGATAAAGGTAAACAACCCAATTGAAAAATGAACACAGGATATAAACAGACACTTCATCAAAGAAGACATTCAGATGTTCAAAATTCCTAGCTCTAAGAGAGATGCAAATCAAAACAACTATAAGATATAATCCCACCCCAGTAAGAATAGCAAAATTTAACAGAACAGCAAACAACAAATGCTCTTCTGGAAAAAATGAGGCTGTGGATAAACTGGAACCTTATTCACTGCTGATGGGAGTGTAAAATGGTGTAACCATGATGGAAGGCAGTACGACGCTGTCCCCAAAATTTGCAAATAGAAATACTATTTGACCCAGCACTTCCACTACTTTGGGGAATATACCCCAAAGAAACCATAACCACCACCCAAGCAGATACATGCACACCCATGTTTATTATAGCTTTGTTCACAATAGCAAAGAGTTGGAAACAACCTAAGTGCCCATCAACAACCGGATGAATAGAGAAGTTGTGGTATATTCACACAAGGGAATACTACGCTGCATTGAAAAAGAAGGAACTCATGAAATATTATACAAAATGGGTGACCCTGGAGGACATTATGCTGAGTAAAATATCTCAGTCACAAAAGGACAAATACTACATAATGCCACTGTTGTAGAATGAGACTGACATCGGGGTTGGAGGGAGACTGAGAAAGATGGGATAAATTATGTATACTGCTTTGAAAGAGATGAGGGAGAAAACTGTTTAAAAGGGATAAAAGATTAGGTATTATTGTAATGACAGGAGTCCAGACAGAGACTCCATAGTGGAGTGGAGTTGGGGGGAGAGATTGTATAACAATGAAAGAATTTTTTTTTTTTTTTTTACTTCTCAAAGAGAAGAGCGAACTGGGGAGGAGGGATGGGCAGAGAGAAAAGTGCAACAATGAATGAATGGAAATCCAAAGTCTCTGTGAATTTTCATTAAAATTAATAATAATAATTTTGAAAAAGAAGAACTACCACCATTCAAACCGACTGAACTGGCTCTATCGATTGCCCCTCTTTCCTCAAGGTGGACTCCTATTGGACCATAAACACTCTAAATACTTATGGTTTGCTACAACTCTATGGAATAAAAACACTAGTTTTTTAAATTTCTTTCATTATTTTGGCAAAGTGTTTCTATCTCTGAGAATCTGTGATAAGTAGCATTTCAATAAGTGAAAAAGAGCAGAAAAATAAACGTGTAATTGTTATAAAGATAAAAAAGGAATAAAACTAAAAGACTATAAGAAACAATAGAAAAGCAAGAAATTGTAATGCACAATAACAAGACCAACATTTCAAAAACTGTCGACATGTTGGAGAGACATAAGAGCAGAATTGAAGAAATGAAACCCAGAATCACTTAAACAGAAGATAAAGCCTTTAACACTAACCTGCTAGTAGAAAAAGAAGAAATACAAAGGAAAATGAAGAAAGTATAAGAAATATGTGGGATATTACCAAGAGGGGGAAAAAACCCACATGAGTGATTGGAATATTAATTTTTCATAATACCTGGGAAGTTTTAGTAACTTTTCCATGAATTTTCCATGTCAGTTTCCGCTGGAGAAGCTCAATATCAGCTGTGAAAACAAGGCCAGGAGCTGATTGTGGAACAGACCACCAACTACTCATATGCAAGTTCAAGCTGAAGCTGAGGAAAATTAAACCGAATCCACAGGAGCCAAAATATGATTTTAATTTCATACCACCTGAATTTCAGAACCATCTCAGGAACAGGTTTGAGGCCTTGAATACTAACGAGCGAAGACCAGATGAGTTGTGGGAGGAGGTTAAATGTATCATACAGGAAGAGTGCAGGCGGTCATTACAAAGACAGAAGAGGAAGAAAAGACCAAAATGGATGTCAGAAGAAACTCTGAAGATTGCACTGGAACATAGAGAAGCCAAAGCACAAGGAAGAATCCAAGACACTAAAGAGCTGAACAGAAGATTCCAAAAGGCAGCATGGAATGACAAAGCAAAATAATACAATGAAAAGTGCGAGGAGCTAGAGTCGGAAAATAAAAAGGGCCGAACTCATTCAGCATTTCTTAAGCTCAAGGAACTGAAGAGCAAATGCAAACCTCGAGTTGCTACAATCAAGGATGCTTTAGGCAGAATGTAAAATGATCCAGGAGGTATCAAAGAAGATGGAAGGAATATACTGAGTCATTGTACCGAAAGGTATTGGCAGATACAGAAGAACTTAATGAAATAATATTTGAGCAAGAGCCTATGGTGATGAAGGCAGAAGTTCAAGCTGCTTTGAAGGAAATAGCAAAA
>NW_006400083.1:115728-117308 GCF_000299155.1 Elephantulus edwardii | reverse complement strand
GGTAGGTTGATTCAGTGACTGGGGTGATCAGGATGGGTGTGTCAGAGGCAATGAGATTGGCACGGGATAGAGCATGGTTTAGGGCTGTTGTACATAGGATCACTATGATTTGCAAATGACTCGACGGCACATAACAACAATACACACACACACACACACACTCAAGAGATTGAAACTTATGAGAAAAATGTACATTCAAAATGCCAAATAGGATAGACCCCAAAAGTAAAACACCAAGACATGTTATAATGAAATTCTTTAAAATCAAAGAAAAGGTTAGAATACTGAAAATATTTTATTAATTTTAATGAACAATTACAGAGATTTTGTATTTTCATTCATGCATTATTGCACTCTTTTCTTTACCCCCCCCTCAATTCACTCCTCTCTTTGAAAAGCAAAAGATAAACTTCTTCATTGGTATGCAATACCCCCCACCTCCCTCCTTTACAATCCTCCCCACCCCTTCCCCTCCCAAAATGCACTCCACTATGCAACCTTTGACAAAAAGGAAGAGTTACTTACAAAGGACAACCATTAAGACAAAGTTCCAATTCTCAGCAGAAACAATGTAAGCAAGAAGACAATGGGGTGGTGTATACAAAACTCTGAAAGGAAACAAATATTAAGAATTTTGTAATCAGCAAATATGTCTGTCAAAATACTACAGAGAAATTAAGACATTGTCAAAAACACCCAGAAAATAAGGGAATTTGTGAAAACATTACCAATTTTTCGAGAACTATTAATGGAAGTCCATTACAAAAGGATAGCACCAAAAAAGTGGATAAAGTAAAGTAACCAGCAATATCACAGAAAAAGAATGCAACAAAAAACGGCAGCAACAAAACTTTCCCTATCAATACTCATACTCAATGTGTATAGATCCAATGCACCAGTTAAGAAAAAAAGAGTAGCAGAATAAGTAAAAAAACAAAACCCATCAATCTACAAAAGACACATTTGAGACACAAGGATAAAACTAGAACAAAACCAAAAATGTAGGGAAAAAAGATATCAAGCAAATGGCAGCCAAAAAAAAGCAAGAGTGGCAATATTAATCTCTGATAAAAAAGACTTTAGGGAAAAGTCAGCATAAGATATAAGGAAGGGCATTATGTAATGATTAAAGGGTCAACAGAACAAAAGGATATACCCTTAATTAATATCTACATACAAAGTGAAGTGATAAAGTTACAAAATATGCAAAACAAACTTTAATAGATTTGAAGACAACACTGCAATAATAGGAGTTTTCAATATACCACTCTTGTTGAGGGACAGAACAACTAAAAAGAACTTAACAAAGATGCAGAAGAACTAAACAATACAATTAACCAAGCAACCTCATAAATATGTACATATTCTTCTCAGTGTGACTGAAACATTTTTCGAGAATAAACCATATGCTTTCACCTGACGGTATGCATAGGAATCAGATAGATTACAATTGCGGAAAAAAAACCTCTGGAGAAGCTAAATTCAGCTGTGAAAACTAGGCCAGGAGCTGATTGTGGAATAGACCACCAACTACTCATATGCAAGTTCAAGCTGAAGCTGAGGAAAATTAAACCAAATCC
>NW_006400083.1:112645-113973 GCF_000299155.1 Elephantulus edwardii | reverse complement strand
AGGGGAAGACCCTCTATGAGGTGGATTGATTCAGTGACTGGGGTAATCGGGATGGGTGTGTCAGAGGCAATGCGATTGGCACAGGATAGAGTAGGGTTTAGGGCTGTTGTACATAGGGTCGCTATGAGTCACAAACGACTCGACGGCACATAACAACAACAACAAGAAACCATATGTTGGGTCACAAAGCAATCCTTGATAAATTTTAAAAAATCAAACACTTGAAATACTAAAAAATATCTTTCCAGACCACAATACAATAAAACTAAAAGTCAACATAAGGATAAAGGAGTAAAACACTTGTTGTTAAGTGCCATCGAGTTGTAGGCGACTCATAACAACCCTATGAACGAATGTCCTCGACATTTTTGTGCATAACTTTCATCCTTTCTCCAGGTTCATAGAGTTTCTGGCGGCAAGCTATTTATGGAAGTGGATGCCCTCCTGCTTCCAAGCTTGTTTCAACCAGGGAGCGCAACCAAACACTGTCCCCATGGGTAACTGTTACTGCATTTCACACATCAGTGTCACAGTGTTCAGCTGCACAGCGACCACAAGGTACCTCTGTACGGCAATTGCACTTGGAAATTAAATAATATCTTGTTTTATTACTACTAGGTTATAAAAGACATAAAAAATTAATAAACTTTTTTAAAAACTGAAAATACACATTAAAAACTCTAGGACAACCTACAACCAGGAAAGGATAAAATAGATGAATGGGACCTTTTAAGAATCAAATCCCTATGCACATCCAAAAACTTCTCCAACAGGGTAAAAATTAAAGTCACAGACTGGGAAAAAATTTGGTAATGACATGTCAGACAAGGTACTTCTATCTAGAATTTATAGAATACTTGAATGCCACAACAAGATAAACAATCCAATTGAAAAATGGACACAGGATATGAATAGACACTTCACCAAAGAAGACATTCAGATGGCGAAGAAACACATGCAGAAATGTTCAAAATCCCTAGCCCTAAGAGAGATGCAAATCAATACAACTATGAGATATCATCTCATCCCTGTAAGAATAGCAAAATTTAACGGAACAGCAAACAGCAAATGCTGGTGAGGTTGTGGAGAAGCTGCAACCCTTATTCATTGTTTTTGGGAGTGTAAAATAGTGCAACCAGCCCAGACCAGCAGAGGCAGCAGCCAGAGCAGCAGCCTGCGCCCTCTCCTGCCAGCCCGCCCGCCCTCCGCCGCCCTCCACCCGCCCCGGGGTCTCTTTCCCCCTTCCTCCTCCACCCCCCCTTCCTCCTCCGCCCGCCCGCGGGGCCCCCCTCCCCTTCCCACCCGCTCCCCTTTTCCCTCTCAGTCGC
>NW_006400083.1:109930-111175 GCF_000299155.1 Elephantulus edwardii | reverse complement strand
AAAAAAATTAAAAGATGGACTGGAGCTTTTCCTTTGTGAATAGAAACTGGATGCCACAGTGATTTCATGTGGGTTTTATTCCTTTTGTCTTGCTGTTATTTTTGTATCTCAGAGGACAAAGACCCCACTTGGGTTTTCAATAGAATTCTTTATTCCATTTAAAAAAAAAATAGTGCAACCACTATAGAAGGCAGTATGGCCCTTTCTAAAAAAAAAGTTGCAAATAGAAATACTATTTGACCCAGTAATTCCACTACTGGGAATATAATCTAAAGAAACCAGAACTGCCACTCAGGCAGACATATGCACTCCCATGTTTATTGTGGCTTTCCTCACAATAGCAAAGAGTTGGAAACAACCCAAGTGCCCATCAACAAATGAGTGGATAGAGAAACAATGGAATATTATGCAGCACTGAAAAACAAGGAACTCATGAAATATTCTACAAAATGAGTGGCCATGGAGAATATTATTATGTTGAGTGAAATATCTCAATCACAAAAAGATAAATACTGCATAATGCCACTGTTATAGAACAGGACTGATATGGGGGTTGGGAGAACTAAGAAGGGATAAATAATGTACATGGTATTGAAACAGATAAGGGAGAGAAGTGTATAAAAGCAATATATGATTAGGTATTATTGGCATGATAAGAGTCCAATAAGAGCTGCATAGTAAAGTAGTCTGGGGAGGAGGGATTGTATAACTATGAAAGAACTTTTTTTCCAAAGTAGAAAGTTAGCTGGGGTGGGGGGGGAGGAGGACAGGGAGGAAAATGTGCAAGAATGAAAAAATGAAAATCCAAGTTCTTCATAAACTTTCATTAAAATGGGAAAAAAAAACCCAACCCTCTGGTACACAGCAAAAGCAGTAGTCAGTGAGCAGTATTGCTCACTGTTAGCAATAAACACATCAAAATGGAAAAAAGATTTTAAACTATCTTCTTATCCCAATACTTCCAACAAAAAGGGGGAGGGAGCAAATAAACTTCAGAAGATCTTCTCTCACTACTCTAAAGGGCCCCTTTGGCAGTAGGAAACACATAGACTATCATAGAGATTGATTTTGGAATTTAGATGCACTCTTATTGATTGTGCTTGGCTGTACATGTTCATATCCTTGAAGATGTATCATGGGGGTGTTGCAAAGTCTCTCTCAGGGAGGAGTGATAGGGAATGGCAAAGGATACACTGACAAAGAAGATTAATCAGAACTGGCTTTGACAAGCACTGTGGCATTTGG
>NW_006400083.1:105393-107039 GCF_000299155.1 Elephantulus edwardii | reverse complement strand
TCCAGTGCAATCTTCAGAGTTTCTTCTGACATCCATTTTGGTCTTTTCTTCCTCTTCTGTCTTTGTAATGACCGTTGGCACTCTTCCTGAACGATACCAATATACCTCATGAAAATCTCACTTAACAAAATCCTACCTGAAAGAATTCAACAACATATCAAAAGAATAATTCAAGTGAGAATAGTAATAGGTATGCAAGGATGGTTCAACATAAGAAAAATAATCAATGTAATCCACCCCATCAATAACGGACAAGAACCACATGATCATCTCAACTGATGAAGAAAAGGCATTTGATGAAATAGAATTTATTTTTTTAATGAAAATGCTCAACAAAATCAGAATAAACGGGAATTTCCTCAATACAATTAAGAGCTTACATACAAAGCCAAGAGCTAATATTATCCTCAATGTAGAAAAATTAAAGACATTCTCCTTGTGAACAGGAACCAGATAAGGATACTTGCTATCACCACTTCTATTCAATATTATAGTGGAAATGTTAACTAGTGCAATAAAACAAGAAAAGGTTGGAAGAGATACTCAAACTGTCGAGGAAAAGGTAAAACTATCTCTAGATGCAGAGAATATGATAGCATACACAGAAAGCCATAAAGACTCAGTAAGAAAACTGCTGGATGGACAATTCAGCAAAAGTGGCATGATACAAGATAAATAAATAAAAAGAAATATGAATTCTCTACAGTTATAAAGAGAACACAGAGAAAATAAGAAAATATCAATTATAAGATTAAATATTTAGGAACAAATCTAACTAGATATACAAAAGATCAACATATGCAAAAGATCTACACATACAAAATTACACACCACCATTAAAAAAAAAACAAACCAATAAGGCCTAGATAAATGGAAGAATATACCATGCTCATCCTCATTTCCATCATCATAATCCACCCACAGCTGACTCCCTGCAAGTTTTCAGAGGATGTAAATTATATAGGAGAAAAATGCCCATATCTCTCCCTTTGAGAAGCTAGATCATAAGAAATTATGGCTAACCTTGAGAAAAATGGGAAACCTATATAGACCAAGAAAGCAATTGTCCAAATAGAACAAGGGAGCACTGCATGGTTTAAAATCAGGAAAGTTGTGCATCAGGATGGTATCCTTTCTCTGTACCTATTCAATATATATGCTGAGCAAATAACTGAAGAAGCTGGAATATATGAAGAAGAATATGGCATTAGGATTGAAGGAAGACTCTTCAACAACCTGTGTTATGCAGATGGCACAACCATGCTTGCTGGAAGTAAAGAGACCTAACACACTGGCAGCAGATCAAAGACTACAACTTCCAATACGGATTACATCTCAACATCAAGAAAACAAAAGTCCACACCGCAAGACCAATAGGCAACATTATTATAGTTTAATAAAAATTCAAGTTGTTGATGATTTCATTTTCCTTCAGTCCACAGCCAACATTCATGATAGCATCAGTTAAGAAATCAAAAGATATCTCTCTTTTAGACGGTTCTCTCCCTCCTCTGCTTCAGTGCAGTATACATTATTGAACCCATCTTACTCACTGTCTCCCTAACCCCAAGGACAGTCCCATTCTACAACAGTGGCATCATGTAATATTTGTCCTTTTGTGACTGGGATATTTCACTCAGCATAAT
>NW_006400083.1:100473-104738 GCF_000299155.1 Elephantulus edwardii | reverse complement strand
ATAAAATATAATTATAGAAAAAAAAAAAAGAAATCAAAAGACGTGCTTCATTGAGAAAATGTAGCATAGGGACTTCTCCAAAGTGCTAAAGAGCAAGGATGTCAATTTTAAGATTAAGGTGTGACTGATTAAAGCCATGGTATTTTCTGTTCTCCCTAGGCACCTGAAAGTTGGATAATGAATAAGAATGACAGAAGACTTGATGCTTCTGAATTGTGGTAATGGAGTACTGAATATCCCATGGACTCCCAAAAGAACAAACAGTATGTCTTGGAGAACATTCAACCAGAGAGCTCCTTGGAGGCAACGATGGTGAAGCAAAAGGTCATTACAAAGATAGAGGAGAATAGAACAAACCAAAATGGAAATCAGAAGAGACTCTGAAAATTGCTGTAGAATGTCAAGAAATCAAAACAAAGGGAAGAGATGCTGACGTAAAAGAACTGAACAAAAGATTTCAAAGGGCAGCTTGAGAAGATGAAGCAAAATATTAAAATAGAATGTGCAGAGAAATGGAATTGGAGAACAAAAAGGGAAGAATTCACTAGGCATTTATTAAGCTGAAAGAACTAAAAAAATCAAGCTTCGAATTGCAGTAGTGAGATGGTACAGGCAAAATCTTGAACTATCTAGGAAGCATCAAAAAGAAGATGGAGGGGATACACAGAGTCACTAGTTACCATATGTGAACTGAAGCAACAACCAGATATCATCTCACCTCAGAAACAGTAACAAAGTTCAACAGGATAGCAAACAAAAAATGCTGGTGAGGATACAGATATACTGGAACTCCCATGGTGTGAATGTAAAATGGTATAACTACTATGGAAGGCAGCTTAATGTTTCCTCAAAAAGTTAAAGACAGAAGTACCATTTTATCCAGCTATTACACTACTGGGAATATACTTTAAAGTAGCAGGAGTTATGACAGGAACAGATATCCACACACCCATGTTTATTATAGCATTAGTCACAATTGTAAAGAGATGGAAACATCCCAAGTGTCCACCAGCAAATGAATAGATTAATAAACTGTACATTCACACAATGGAGGATAATGTGCCATTGAAAAACAACAAACCACTGGTAAAACATTATACAGCATAGATAAGCATAGAAGACATTATGCTGAGTCAAATAACCCAGTCACAAAAGATCAAATACTGTGTAAGACCAATGTAGAACAAATACTTTGTAAGACCTATTTTTTTTAAAAAAGAGGATAATTAAGACAGGGCAGGAGGGAATGCATAGGAAATAAATGGATCATGAACACTTTTTTTCAAAGACCATTGTTATAAAAACAGGATGGTTATTGGGGGATACAAGATGAATGGATAGAGAATGAACACTACTGGAATAGGTTAAAGTCAATGTATGGATGATCAGACACTGTGTGTTGCAATTAACAATGTGGAACAGGAATCAGTCATCAAACATTGATGTGGAAAAGCTAAGGAAAGATTTACACA
Organism: Elephantulus edwardii; assembly: GCF_000299155.1. NCBI lineage: Eukaryota > Metazoa > Chordata > Mammalia > Macroscelidea > Macroscelididae > Elephantulus > Elephantulus edwardii. The sequence continues at coordinate 103,266 of NW_006400083.1, read as the reverse complement.
CAGAAACAATCAAGGAGGGCTGACAAGGATGGGAAGCAGGAGAGAGGGGAACAGAGATTAGCCGATGGATGAGTACAAGGAGTGGAAAGGGAAGGTAGGAGTGGAAAAGGAGGGTGAAGGGAGGATTCCATGAGACAATGGAATAAATGGCATCCATTGGTTTTTTTTTTTTAAAAAGATACAGTAGAGACAACTTGTTATCTTGCTCAGTGAGCTTTTCAGAGGGGAGGTAGACTCCTAAATTCTGCTTAAGTGATAGAACAACACAAAGTCAAAGCCCAGCTAGTGCTGGTTATGCCTCATGGCCACTCCTGCATGCAGAGCACTCCTGGTGTGCAGAGCAGGACTGTATTCCACAGGATTTTCAGGGCTGTGACCTTTCAACTCATCAAGCCTTTCTAACAAGGCAACTCCCAAAGCCTCAGACTCAGTGCAATGCAGTGAGAACCGACTTATTGCTGACACCCTATTGGTTTTTCCAGGCTGTAAATGAGAGGAAATGGCCCATCCCATGGAGGTACTGAGCTCATGGGTTCCAACAGACTAAGAGTTAGGGTCTTTGGCTCGGCAGCACTAACTGAGCTCCCTAAGGCATCTCGAAGCAGATTAAAATGCCAACCTTTTGGTTTTTAGTTGTGTGGCTGACTCATTGTATCAGTTAGGATTCCTAAACTAGAGAAGGGTGGAAATAATTTTACATCTCATGGGCTCAGAAGGGATATGGGTACAGATTCTAGCTCCTCTATCTCTAGGTGTAAGTCCTCAAGTGGAAACCCAGTTGCTTATAGGGGGAATAAAGGCCTTTGGGGCAGAGTCAACAGTTCCACTTCCTGGCACACTACTCCTCTGAAGAGCTGCATGCTGTACTGAAAACCAGCATTCTTCTAGGCAGTGACAATGCCCACAACTGGGACCTTTGGAAGCAAAAAGAAAAAATGCTTTGGTCTTTTCCTGTGCAGTTCACACAATGTAATACTAGGCAGCATGCTGGAGCAATGATTTTGTAAATGATTACCTATCTTGGGAGGGACTGGAGAGCTTTATGCTGAGTGAAATAACTCAGTGCTACAAGGACAAATATTGTATAAAACCATTATTGTAGAATAAGTATAAGGATCCAAGGGGGTGGGGGAGAGTGGAAGCAGAGGGATGAGGATGTCTAAGGGGCAAGGGGGATTAATCATGGAGTTGTACAATTTGGTGAGGGCGGGGAATGAGGGAAATTGGAAGAATCTGTTCTTGAAAATAATGTATTAGAATTTTATAAATAAAGTAGTATTAAAAATTTTTAAAAAGGAAACAAAAGACTAAAATGGAAGTGAGAAGAGACTGAAATTTGCATTAGAACAGAAAGAGGCCCAAACCGAGAGAAAGGATGCTGAAGTAAGCTAGATGAACAGAAGACGTCAAAGGGCAGCTCAAGAAGACAAAGTGTTATAATGAAATGTGCAAAAGAGTTGAAGTTGGAAAATCAAAAAGGAGGAAAACAGCATTTCTCAAGCTGAGAGAGAACAGAGTAGGAAGGTGGTCTAATCTGAACCAAAACTAAGGCAGAATTGACCAGCCCCACAAGGGAGCTGAAAGTCTCCTGAGTACTTATTTTTGTTATCGAGTTGCCTGTGATTTATAGTGACCCTATGTACACCAGCCCTAAGCCCTAAGCTCTATCCTGTGCCAATCTCACTGTCTTTGATACACCTGCCCCATTACCCCAGTTACTGAATAAACTCATCTTATCGAGGGTTTTCCTTTTACACTCTCCTTCCACCCTCCCAAGCATAACATCCCTCTACAAGGACTGGTCTTGCCTCGCAACATATTCAGAGTATGTCAGAAAAAGCTTCAGAATCTTGGCCTCCAAGCAGCAGCTTGCCTTTTATTTCAGATTAGACCACCTTCCTACTCTCTTCCAAACATAAATACACTAGTGTGAAGTCAAACAAGACTTCCACTGATAGAAGGAGATTGGTCAAGGAGAGGATAGTGCTGCAGAATTAGGTCTCTCACACTGTAAGAACAGGCCAGATGGCTCCATGATAGAATGACAGAATGACCCGTTTAAGTCCCAGCCAGTACATCTCACGTGCAGGCTGCAGAGAGAACGTGTAACAGCTCTCAGTGGAGTTTTCTGACTTAGGTGGACTAGAAAGAAATGTCTGTGCTCTACTTCCGAAAACCAACGAAAATCCTTTAGGTCATGATGCCTGAACCTGCAGCTGGTCATGGGGATGGCGCAGGACCAAGCAGTGTCCATACCATGGTGCCAGGATCTCCGAGTCAGGAGTGACATTGACCATAAGCACCACCACTCTGCAAAAAGAATCCTCTCTGGGACAGGGTCCAGTTCAATCAGCCACCCCAAATCTGTTTATCATCACAACAGTTCAGAACAGGTGTGTTTTTCACACCTATATTCACAGCTAAACCAGAACTGTGTAGTGAAAAGAAATGTATCCACACAGCTTTGGAGGTGAAGAGCCTGGATTCTGGGTGTTGGCAGGAACATTCTGTCTCTAAAGGATCTAAATGAGGATGCTTCTTTGTCTTCCAGTCTCTGGTAGCCCAACATTCCCTGGTTTATAACAGAAAACTCTTCCTGTCTCTGAATTTGTGTCTCCTCCAGTTTAGCAGGATCAGGACCATCCTTTTCCAGGAGCTTCTCATGTGGACTGAATTGCTACTATCTTCAACAATCCTATCTCTAAACAAGTTACATTCACAGGACTCCAACATACCTATTTTGGAAGGCCATAATTCAACCCTAACAAGGCCTCACCATTAAAAAAAAAGGGG
>NW_006400083.1:88865-96928 GCF_000299155.1 Elephantulus edwardii | reverse complement strand
CTGCATTGAAAAACAAGGAACTCATGCAATATTATTCAAAATGGGTGACCCTGGAGGACATTATGCTGAGTGAGGTATCTCGGTCACAAAGGGACGAATGTTATATGGTGCCACTGTTGTAGAATGAGGCTGACATTGGGGTGGGGGTAAGACTGAGAAAAACTGAATGCAATATGTTTACAGCATTGAAGTCTATGGGGGAGAGAATAGTCTAAAAGTATTATATTTTAGGGCATTATGTTTATCGTAAGAGTACGGAATGAGGGTTGCAGAGTGGATTATATTTGGGGTTGGGGGTGTGGTTGGGAAATGTGCGGGGGGGGAGGATTGTGCACCAATGAGGGAGTTTTTCTTTTGCTTTTGAAGGAGAGGAGCAAACGGCAAGGTGGGGGTGAGGGGGTGGACGGGGAGAAGGTTACAACAATGAATGAATGGAATTCCAAAATCTCTGTAGATGTTCATTGAAATGAAAAATAAATAAATAATTTTTTTTTTAAAAAAGAGTTCCTTTCTTGCCACATCTCTCCAAAATTTATTACTTGCTGCCCTGTTAAACTTTGCCACTGCTACTAGAATGAGGTAGTATTTCATCTTGGTTTTGATTTGCATCTCTTATTGCCAGTGATTCTGAGTATTTCTTCATGTGGCTGTTGGCCTCGGTGAAAATTCTTCTCATTTCTTTTGCCCATTTTGTAATTGTGTTACCAGTCTTTTTCTTAAGCACCAGACCACCTTCCATAGTGGTTGCACCATTTTACAGTCCCACCAGCAGTAAATAAGAGTTCCAGTTTCTTCACAACCTTGCCAGCACTATTTGCTGCCCTGCTGAACTTTGCTACTATTGCTGGCATGATATGGTATCTCATAGTTGTTTTGAAGATCTCATTACTTTTGCGTCTAGTTTCTGAGAGTTACCTCCTGCCTGAGGCCTGGTAGGCAGTTATACTGAGGGCTATGAGTTCAGGACGAATACATTAGCTAACGCTTCTCTGGGTAACCAATCCCTCAAGCTCATTGCTCTGTTAGCCTCATTCTCAGAGTTTGACAGCAGCTCAGCTATGGACTGGAGGAGCACCAGGTGGGTCACTGGGCCACATCCCTCCGAGACACCTAACATACTTACACGTTTTTATGGGGCAGTAAGCCTTCATTTGGAAGCAGGAGTGGCATCCAATTCCTAAACAACATGCCTCTGGAAACAATATGAACTTTGATAAATGATGATAGTTCTAGAAAGGCTTTAGGCCTTTTGTTCATAGGGTCACTATGAGTTGTGCTTGACTCGAAGGCAATCAACAACAACAACAACTAGAACAGCAAGCCTTCATGTGTAACAGTTTGCAAGAAAAGTTTCACATAGACTCTTCATTCTTTTCACTTGGCTTGTATGCACTTCCTACAAGATTGAGCGGACCCTGGGGGTAGAAATTTTGCTTTAGGTTCTGGTCAGCAAGGGCAATATATGGTTCAAGAGTCAATCAGAATTTGTAATAATGCACATATAACACATAGGTAGATAATTCCATGGGATGCTACTTCCCATAAGGAAGCCTTGTCAGTGTGAACAAATTTTTGTCAGTGAACAAATACCAGCACCAGAAGGCAGAAACCTTGGGCTGCATGCTCACTATTCTTCCAGTACGCAGAGTACTATCTTGGCCACAGTATCATCATCATCATCATCATCTCATTAATGCTGAATCAGACCAACTCAGAGCTGACTCTTCACCAAGTTTCTAGGGCCCTAAATAACACAGGAGGTTACCCGCCTTTCTCCCCAGAAACTGCTAGTGTTTGAACCACGTGAGGTATGGTCTTTGTGTTAGCTGACCAGCTCCCTACACACTATGCACTGTAAGTGCTCAATGAATCTGGATAAACAAATCACGTTGAATCAGGGTCTTCTGGTCCAAGTCCAGGGGATGTTGAGAAGAGCCACTCCTCTCGGTCTACACTTTCCTCCTATCCCTGAAGAAGACTCCAGCACCCTACTTCCCCTGGGTTTCCTTAGACTTACTGTGCTCAGTCCCACCTTGCCCCTCCCCTAGAAGCATGGTACACTTATCCTGGGTACTGAAGAGAGTTGAACCCACTGTCGCAGAGCTGACTGACTCTGATGACCACTTGAGTATCAGAGCACAGTGGTGTTCCACAGCAGTAACTCATGGGCTCCTCCTTCCAAGACCCTTCTAAGCAGAAGTAGGAGAAAAAGTAGAAGTTACTCCTACATTTATTTCCTTGTTCTCAGCAAGCACATCATTGTCCCGCTCTGCTACAACTGGGTGGACACTACCTTTGTCTCCAGCATTGGGAGGTGACCTCCTAGCCTCAAAGTTCTATAAAACTGTATGCTGATCATAGGCTGACCATGATGAGTGCTGACCATATCCCTGCCTCATGGACAGTGTTTCACACTTGATCTGCTGCTACAAGTGACTGTTTTGTCTTTCTTCCTTGATACTGAATTCAAGGACAGGGGTTTGCTGACTAAACAACAAAGCACATACAGGCATTTTGGGCTTGCATCACTGATTTGCAGTAAAAACTCTTCCACTTGCAAACATCAGCCCACTGTTTCTCAACAAGTTTATCAATGAAGCTGATTCACAAGTCTCAGAGTTGTGACCACCAAACTTTCTGTATTTTCATAGTTTCCTGGTTTTGTAGTTTTGGGAAATCAAGGAAGGACATTAAGCACAAAACTCTGAGAAAACCTCTGGACATTACACATCAGCTAAAATACACCAAACCTTCCTGTCATCTTGAAAAGGACTTTCCTCCGGGATCTGGAACCCGACTTGCTTCCCTGAAACATGTGATCAGCTCAAACCGCATGAAAACAACACTTTATTCACACATGAGGAATGAGCTAGTACAAAACACATGTTTCAAAAAACTCACAAAGTGATCAAAATGCCTCTTCTCCCTCAGCCCCTAGCCCACTCTGGCAGATCTGCGTTCCCCTACCATGTGCTAACTGCACTCAACCTTTCTTGCCCCCTTGGAAGAGCTGGAACAGGGGGTCATCAGTCCTAAGGGCAATGGGCAGAGAGCGATGCTGATAGTACTTTGAGTCACATTCCAGATTTTCAATGACATCTGCCAACAGGTGTGCACGCTCCACCGCAGAGCCTGGGGCCTCGAAGCCCAGGGCAGTGAAGTGCACGTGCAGGTGAAAGTAGGAAGGCAGGTAGTGCAGGTACACCCGGAGGCAGCTCCCCTTCAGCTGGTAGCGCTGCAGAATGGCTTCCTAAGGAGAGAGATGAGAGGAGAAGTGTCACAGTCAGCAAGCAGGTCACGGCCTCCCAGCAAGAGCCCTGCTGTCTTAACCCTGAACTACACGACCTACCTCTGAGGCATAATGATCTGCTTCTAAAAGGTCAGAGCTGCAGAGCAGTTCTCCCCAGTACTCATGAGGTCATGGCCATGAGACCCAGCAGACCCCTCAGAGTGGTTCTCCGGGGTACTCATGGGGTGATGGCCATGAGACTCCACAGAGGAGTTCTCTCCAGTAATCATGGAGCCATGGCCTCAGCATGCCCAAGAGAAGACCCCACATTCCCAGGGCCATAGACTGTCATTGAGCAGGAGGGAGGGGCTTCATTCCCTCTAGAACAGAGTGGAGCTTGGAGACAACGGAAGCAGAGATAGAGCTGAGCTGAGGCCTTTGTGAAGAGAAGGGGAAGAAGAGGGAAGGCAGCTTCTCATGCTAGTGGACAGTGATTCACAGCAACTCAGCATGTGTCAGAATAGAAATGGAGTCCACAGAGTTTTCCGTGACCCTTCTGAAACAGACTGCTGGGCTCTTCTTCTGAGGCACTTCTGCATGGATCCAAACCTCTGACCTTTTAGTGAGCAGTGAGCATGTTAACTGTTTGCATTATGCAGGGTCTTCCAGACAGACTTGTTATTGTGGTTATCAGGGCCAAGTCAAGTATGACTCATAGTGACTCTCTGAACAGCAGATCTGAACCCTATCCTATCCTATGCCATCCTCATCATCTCTGACACACGAGTCTTTTGCAGCAGTCACTGTTCAATCTCTCTTTGGGGGTCTTCCTCTCTTTTGCAGACCCTCCACCTTTCTAAGCATGATGTCTCTCCTGACAACATGCTCAAAGTATGTGAAATAAAGCTTTGTCATCTTTGCCTCAAAGGATTACTCTGGCCACACTTTTCCAGGACATATGTTTGTTCTTTTGGAAAGGTATAAGCTGGAAAAAGTTTAGTTTGGCCCTGGCTCTTGAGGCCTGACACTTAAGAAAAACACTGATTTCCACTGAAGTCAGAAGTAAAAAGAAAGAGATAAGAGACTCAAGGAACTTGGAATTCATAGCAGAACCTATTCTCCACTGCTGCAGGGCAAGGCCTGTCTGCTAGGGTAAGGGTCCTGAACTGCCAGGCAAATCTGAAGTTGGCCCAGCAGCCCCCCAGGAGGGGGGCATTATTCTCTGCCCCCCTGGGAGCCAGACACTGTGCCATGAAAACATGAGCAGTATGTAAAAAGACAAGGCAGCAAGAGAGACAGTGATGTGGGCAGACAGCCATGAGGGGTGGGGAGAAGGATGAGACAGGCTCAAGATGGAGGCTGGGGTCAGAGGTCAGAGAAGACCAAGGCAACCTTGCCTCTTTCTTCTCCAGGTTGGCACTGAAATCTTAAAGAAGCAGCTGGCAGAAAGGGGCACCAAGCTCTCCTGGTCTGGCTTCCTTTTAAGTGTTCTGGGCACTAAAGTCTCCAGGTGAAAACATCAAAAGTCAACCCGTAGACTGGTGAGTGGAGAATACTAACGTTTAAAGAGGAAAATGATCCACCTCTGCCTGAGCAATTGGTTAGGATCAGAATTACAACAGTTTGCAGCCCAAGATTCTACACTAGTCTCCCAAGCCGCCCCAGCTCGAACTCACTCTGTGGAGTCCATTGCCCCTCAGACACTCACATTCAGAGACAGTCATCGGGTCTGTCAATCTTAGAACTGTCAACAATCTAGCTAGCAGTCCGATGTGTCGCTTCAAGGCTTCTTGGGGTTCCTTTTACCTCCTCTGATTTCACTGCATTCATGAAGTACCCCAGAACTCTGTCCTTGATCTAGAGAACCACTATAGGTATATGTGACACAGCAGACACAGCATGGCTATCACCAGGAGGACAAGTAACTTGTGGAGCAAGAACTGTGAGGCCAGCAGTGACATGGAGAACCTCTGGGAGGGGTCAGGCCTTCAAATAAGGTTCTATGAGGTGGTGAACACAAGTGCACTCCAGAACAGTGAAAACCCTCATGTCCCTATGCCAGGGAGAGGTAAAATCTAGGTGGTGTCACCTGGTAAACAGGCTTGTCTTCTGAAGCACCTGGCACCACAGTGAAGCCTCTCCAGGACAAGTGGTTAGGGCCAGTGAGGCCCAGGGTCTGAATGTAACCTCCTGTTCTGGAGGTGGATCCCGCCAGGTGATTCCCGCCCGGTGACTCACCTGTCCCTCTAAGAGGATGTTCCTGAGCAGAGGCAGGTGTTCCGAAGTAAGGTCTCGCAGTGACCTGACATCCCGGCGGTGGCAGATGGCAATCAGATACAGATCATCAAGCTAGCAAAGACAGGAAGACTAACTGTGAAGGGAGCCAGCTTCAACCAGCCAAGGTCGCCACTCCCAGGACAATCCCTAGTGTCCATTCCCAGGGGACAGCAGTAGCCAGGCAGTGTGGGCGTCCTTATGCCCAGGGTGAGGAAGTGAAGCCCAAGTGAGGCCCAATGTCCAGAGTGAAGAAGGGAGGCTCAAGAAAGAACCAAGGTAAATCTTTCTAGTTTAGAGTCCCAGAGCAAGTATAAGAAACATGCTATAAGACACAAAGTCTTCAAATCCAGGTAGAGTGAAACTCTAGGGTGCACAGTCACGGAAGGTTTCAAAGAAGAGAGGCAGGAGTCTGGGTTTGGAGGTGAAGGGAGAGAAAGTGATGATGGTGAGGGTTCAGAGGTAGGAAGACACAGGTAGGTCCTGTGGGCTGAACTGTACCCTGTAAAGGAAGCATGAGGACCCCAGCTCTAATCCTGTGGTGACAGTGTGCTGTCATGCAAACAACACTGTGTTCTGGGTTCTGCCACTCCCTCCCTAACCAAGTATTTTTATAAATGTGGTATGCTAATAATTTTTTATAGCAACATGTAAAAAAAAAGGATAAGGGATGAACAGCAGTCATTGCAAAGTGCATTTTGTTGACATCAATGAGTATGCTAACCTTGCTCACTTCTGAGTTCTAGCAAGAGAAGAGACGACATGGAGGGAAGGAGGCAGGCAGAGCCAATGGGTCACAGGGCATAGGAGCATCAGGGACAAGCAAAGGAGCAAAGGACTCTTGGAGCTACCCTACAGAGGAATTTACAGCCAAATCTTGATTTAGACTTTCAGCTTTCTGTTCTATAAAACCACCCACCCACACACTTACGGTATTTCTTTTATAGCCACACTTCTTCTTGTGTGCCAGTGAGTCAAAATCAACACATAGCAGATCCTCTGCAGGTTTTTAAAGGCAGTAAAACACACAGAAAGAGACTGCCCATCCTTCTCCTGTGGAGCAGCTGGTGGATTTGAACCATATACCTTTGGATTAGCAGAACAGCTCCTTACCACTAGACTACCAGAGTTCCCTGTAGCCACAGTATGACATGCTAGCTCAAAAGCTCTAGCAGCTCAAATTCACTAGCAGTTCCACAGGAAAAAGATGGGCCCTCTCCTCCTAGGAGATTTGCAGCCTCAGAAAGCCAAGGGATTGTCAGCTATGAGTGGACAGACTTGCTGGCAATGAGAGGTGGATAAGGCACCATGTAAAGAATAGAAAAGACACAGTGAGGTGTCTTCAATAAAGGCCTGTGAAGATTTAGGGGGTTGAGGAAAGACAGGAAGCTGGGACCACTCAGCAATAGGCATGCAGAGTGGTCAGTCCATCTCTCTTCTCTCTCAGGGAGTTCACAGCATCATTCCTGCCAACACAATCAAACAAAAACAAGGTGCCAGAGGACACTGAGCTCTTCCTCAGCCAGGGAAAACCCACCTCTCAGCCAGCCCTGGCCTGGGTTGTCATGTGCATGTGCAAGGCGTGCCAGGAGACACCCTCCTCCACCCTCTGCCCCATTCAGCCCTGGGCTGAGTTGTCACATCCATTTGTAAGGTGATCTGGGAGCACCTCTCTACCCCCTCACCCAGCCCTGGTCTGGGCTGTCACATCCACATGCAAGGCATGCCAGGAGACGACCTTTCTACCCCTTCACCCAGCCCTGACCTGGGTTGTCATGTCCATGTGCAAGGTGTATCAGGGAATATACTCCTGCCTACTCAGCCATGGCCTGGGGTGTCACATGGGTGTGCAAGGTGGGCCCCAGATATTGGGCTCTGAGGATAGCCTAGGACTTCTGACAACAGGGAGCCTCAGGCTACTTGGTTGCTAGGTTCCATGTGGAGAATAGTTTTGAGATAATGGGTCACTCAACCAAATCCAAAGTCCCTGATTTAAAAGCTGAGGACAACTTTTTCCATATGATTCCATATCACAGCCTCTTCACGGACTCTTTTCTGTCAGGGTCTTCTAAGGCTGATCTCTCAGGGTCAGGCCTGTGGCCAGTGGGCCCTCAGGGAGCTCTGGGCTATGCTCACTGCTGCCACTGGATCCTCCTTTCTCATGGCCTGTGCCCAGGAAATCTATTCTTTGACGATTTTTGTGTGCTGCTGAGTCAGAAACGACTCAGAGCTGACCAGCAGGTTTTCAGAGGCAGTAAATCATACAGAAGGAGACTGCCCATCTTCCTCCTGAAGAGCCATTGATGGATTTGAACCATGTGCCTTTGGGGCCAAAAAGAAATCAGAAAACAAGGTCAACATTCACACCTGGGTGTGTGTGTGTGTGTGTGTGTGTGTGTGTGCGCGCCCCACTCATACATCAGAAAACAAGGTCAACATTCACACCTGGGTGTGTGTGTGTGTGTGTGTGTGTGTGTGTGTGTGTGTGCGTGTGCCCCACTCATACTGGAGTGTTCCAGAGGGTTTTTAATGACTAGGTTTTTTCTACAGCCCTCTGTGT
>NW_006400083.1:87432-88765 GCF_000299155.1 Elephantulus edwardii | reverse complement strand
AATTTAAAAATTAAAAAAATTTAAAAAAGGGTTTTTGGTGTGATTTTAATGAAAGTTTACAGAAAGGCTGCATTTTCATTAATTCATTATTACCCATTTTCCTTCCTCCCTCATTTCACCCTCTTCCAGTCTACTTTGCAATGCATTTTTTTATGTTGTCATCACATGACTAGTCATATATTCCTGTCACTTTTCCCCCTCATGTGTTCTAAAGCAGTGTTATCTATCCACTCTTTCCCTATTCTACCCCAAAACCCAACGTCTGTCTTATTTAATAACAATAGTGTTATGGAGTATTTATCCTTTTGTGATTTGAGATATTTCACTCAGCATGTTTTCTGGGCTAACCCATGTTATTCAATAATTTTACAAGTTCATTGTTTTTCAATGCTGCATAATATTCCCATTTGTGAATGTACTATAGTTTTCTGTTTATTGATGGGCACGTGGGTTGCTTCCATCTCTTTGTTATTGTGAATAATGCAGCAATAAATATAGCTGTGCACACATTTATCTGAGCTGCAGCTCTGTTTTCTTTAGAGAACATTCTCAGTGGTGGAATTATTGGGTCACATAGCATTGTCAACTTTTTTTTTATACTGATTCATTTACAAAATTTGTACACATTATATTTCACACAAGATCTTTCTCGTTTCCTTCACTCCTCCCTCCACCCATCAAGTTGTGCAACCCTATGACTAACCCTCCCAACTGCCCATCCTCAGCCCTCTGTTCTCCCGTCCCCCCCTTGGATACTCATACACTTTCTATAATAATGGTCTTATACAGTATTTGCCCTTATGGGACTGAGTTCACTTAGAGTAATGCTCTCCAGTTCCTCCCAAGTTAGGTAATAATTTACAAAATCATTGCTCCTGCACACTGCATAGTATTTTATGATGTGAATGTGTCATAATTTCTCAATCTATTTAATTGTAGTTGGATATCTGGACTGTTTCCATGTTTTTGTGATGGTGAATAATGCTGCTATGAACACTGGTATACAAGTCTCCGTTTGTGCCTTAATTCTTCAAGTATATTCCAAGCAGTGGAATAGCTGGGTCATATGGAATTTCTATGTTCAGTTTTCTGAGGAAGCATCAAACTGTCTTCCAGAGTGGTTGTGCCATTTTACAAACCCATCAACAATGCTTAAGAGTTCCTTTCCTTCTTAGCAATAGCAATAACACAAGAAAAAGACATCAGAGGTATACAAATTGGCAAAGAAGAAGTAAAATTATCCCTCTATGCAGATGACATGATAGTATACTTAGAAAACCCTAAAGACTCAGCAAGAAAACTATTGGACATAGTTGACCAATTCAGCAAAGTA
>NW_006400083.1:79315-86145 GCF_000299155.1 Elephantulus edwardii | reverse complement strand
CCCCCCCCGCCCCAGGGAGGAAGTGCCTCTAATGAACAGCAGGCATCTGATTAAGTATATGTTCAGTGGGCAGATGCATGGACCGGGGGAGAGAGAGTCTCTACAATAGGGACCCTGCATTCTTACGGAAGAAGGGGCACGAGGTGGCAAATAGGTGGCTAGGAAGTTCTCCCCAGTACGGACATCAGATCACCTCTCCCATTATCCCCAGGTCTAAGAAAAAGAATGAAAGGGCAGGTGTGCCCTGGCCCCCTTCTGGGCACAGTGCTTCATTCTGAGGGACTATCCATTTTAGTGTACTGCCATAACTCAGAGGAGAAAACAAGACAGTCAGGGCCAAGACAACCAGTAATCCTGCAAAGGGGAAGCCCAGCCCAGCTGAATCATTTCCAAGGTGAGCCTGGCGTTTGAACCAGCCCATTCACACCAACTTGTTTCCCCATGGGTGAAGCATGAGCCAGGTGGCTACATGCCCAGTGGAGTTTCTGATCTGTCCCACTGTGAAGGGGGCCCAGACGAGAGCATCAGCAGACAAGGTAGACTGCCAGCAACAGTGGGCCAGAGGGCTGAGAAGGGTGCAGTGACTTCCTGAGCAGAGATGGACAAGTCAATCTTGTTGTCCCTCGTTCTGGTGCCTGAGAGAGTCCACAGTCCCCCTGCAACCCCAGGCTCTTCAATCTCCAGGGACCCTGGGAATCAGCTGTCCACCACCTGTGCTCTCATGACCCAGTGAGGGACCCAGAAGCTCTGACCATGTGGCTAAACATGGAGCCACCCATCATCTTCACAGGTCCTCCTGCCTCCAGCTCCCAAACCTCTCAGCACCAGTGCAGACTTCCCTGAGCACAGGCTGGGTGGAGAGGAAGGCAAGTGGAAACGGGTCTTCCTCAGCCTCGAATATAATACCCCACATGTGGAGGGGCACCTTCTTTGATTTTACTTAGCATTAATAATCAGCACTCCCAGCTGCAACTTATGGAAACTCCCTCAGAGTCCCTCTCACGGAGCTATTCCCAGGAGCTCCCACCAGGGACAGGGACCCACTGCCCTGCCTGTCAGCCTCCACACTCTACCCTGTGGACATGGGGGTTACAGAAACCACCAACTGACAGGTAAACAAACTTGATGGGCCTTTGAAGGTCTGAGGGGCAGGGAAGACCAGGGCAGCAGAAGAGGCTGCCTGCAAGGTGAGGCAGTCTGTGGGGCACAGACACCAGGGAACAGGAGGAAACCCCTGTGTGCACAAGGCTGAGACTGTCAGCTGGTCATCTGTTCTCACTCTCCCACCTCTGCCTTCCATGGGCAGCTCCTCATTCTTCACGGTGTGAATACTCAGCCTGTCCAGCACTGCCAGGGGAAGAGGTGGCATGGAGGGATGGCATGGATGAAGGGAGAAAGGAAAGTGGGAGAGGGAGAGAGGGTGAGGCTCAGAGACCCTCCAAGGGCTACCTGTAAGTGAAGATGAATCAGCTACAAAAGGCTAGGTAGGACAAGCAAGCAGGCCAGAGGGCAGGTAACGGAGCTAATGGCCTGGTCCTCACAGGACCAAGGTTCCAAGAGGACCTGCTCAGGGGCCTTGGTTGGGATCACCACAGCTCAAGTCTGCTGGTGTCTGAGAGGATGGAGGCAGTGAGCCCAGCATGCGAGGCTCCACATGCTCCTGGAATGAAGCGAGATACTTCACTCTTGGCTGATGAATGTGGTCACAGAGGCAAACACTTTTCAGCCCAAGTGAGCTTCCCTATGGAGACACCCAAGAGCCATGTGCTCGTGTGTGACAGGCACACACTGTCACCTCCGAGAGCTCAGGGACCCCAACCTGGTGAATCTTACTCTGCTGAGGAGGTCTGGCAACCTGGTGCTCACAGGCAAGCACAAGCCACCAGCCCCAGGATGACCCTTACCTGTTGCTGATTCCACTTGAGATCAGGAATGAGGATAAAGCCATGAGAGGGATCTGGGTTCTCGAAAATAATACGGTCAGCTTCAGACTTCTTCTCAAGAATGTTATACACCCACTAAGAGGAAAAGATAGTTTAAGTCTCTAAGCCCATCCCTGGGAGACACCCAGGCAGGGTTTGGGAAGTGCCCTGCCCATCCCACAGTAAAGCTGAGCTGATCAGGGGGTCACCTGGGCTGTGGGACAAACCTGCTCCTGGGGTCCTGCATGTCCTTCATGACTGGTCAACTACCATCACGGTCACCCCACAGGAATCCACTGCTGACCACACTCTGGGCTCTTCCCGGTCCACACAGTGCACACTCTCTACTGTGGTCTCAGGAAGGGGCACATCCTAAGGCAACCAATCCCCACTGCCCAGGCTCAGTGGATCAGGGTCCCCTGGCAAAGACCGGAGCCTCAATACAGGGGTTTCCTTGAGCAAAGGTGCCAGCTGTGCTAGGCAGAGAGATCTGAAGTAAAGGCTGCCCAGCGTGACTTCAGCCTGCTGGGAAGAGCACCACACATGCCCGCAGCCCACCCTGTGGCACAGAGCAGACTGACGCTTCATGGAGGAGAGATGGCAACCCCACTATGACCACCAGGGGTCAGCCAGGGTCTGGCTTCTCATCATCTGTTGGCAAGTGTCTGGAGGACTTACCCCAGCACTGTAGGATCCCTAAAGTCATTCTACAACAAGATTTGGATGGCCTTCTGAGATGACAACAGGGAGGGAAAAAAAGAGTCCCCAGTGGTGCACACAGTTAAGGGATCAGCTGCTTGCAAAAAGGTCAGAAGTTCAAGTCCACCCAGGGACACCAAAGACTCAGTCATTGAAAATTCTGTGCAATACAGTTCTACTCTGAAATACAGTCTGAAAGTGACCCCCACCCTGCCTGATTCAACCAGGGCCAACCCACATCTGGAGCTTTCCTCTGCTTCCCCTGAGAATCCTTCCAGGACAGTGAACCCCAGATCCAGCATCTCCACTGCTGCCCACATCCATCTTGGTCTCCAGGGACTTCCAAGTGCACTGACAGGAGGAGTCAGGAACTGTCACACCCTGTGGAGAATCTCTCTGCCAGGGAAGCATTCTGATCAGAGGGCCTTACAGACCCTCTTGTAAGACCCCGAGGTGATCATGATGTACACAGTCCCTAAAGAAGGCTTGTCCAGAAGAGCCTGGAGGTGTTGCACTGGGCCGAGGATCCATCCTATGATGGTGGTTGCTCTCCCTTGGGAAAACTCCCAGTAGTATGCTAACAAGAACCTGATCAGAAGTTTCCCAAAAACAGAGAAAGAAGAGTTAGGGATTCCTGTTGGATGGCCTGGTGCACCACAGCAGGGCTGCCCCGGGAGCAAGGAACCACAGGAAAGGAGCACTGACCCCAGAGAGAGAACTCTGGAGTCATACTAGTTAACTTTAGTGTGCCGATATGACTAGGGTACAGGAGCTAGGCACCTCTGGCTTCCTTGGGCCACTCCTGAGGTGGCTCCCTCTTTATACGGGATGGGAACATCCTGCCTGCCCCAGTACTGCCAGGGGTCTGAGATATTTGGGTGGGTTAAGAGGGCATTTAGGCAACATAGCTCCTCCTATGGCATATTTAATTGTGATGTTTAATCAACATCCTTGCAGTTTAAGATGGTAAGAAACTGTGCTGCAATCCCAAAGGCACATGGTTCAAATCCACCAGCCATTCCATAGGAAAAGGACGTGAAATCAACCTCTGTGTAGTTAACCCACTGGAGGGTCACTATGGATCAGTTCTGACTCGAAGGTACACAACAACAATGATGATTTGAGCCCTGCCCCTCAATAGGAGTATCAGCAAAATGTGTAGGATCTTATTTGGAACTGACATTCTCTGCTGTAATTTTGTTCTTGCTTCTTTTTAAACTATCTTTTTGTTTCATTGGAAATGCTGCTCAGTTTTAAAGTTAAAAGTGTCTAAGTTGCTTTGTTACAATAAAACTAAATGGGGGGGGGTGAGAACCAAAACCAACTCAAACAAAAACCAGAACCCACTGCCATCAAGCTCATTTTGACCTGTTATGTCTGAGGAAGGAAGACCAGGGACTCACACCCAGCAGGTGGCCCCAGGCCCATGCCTGCTTTGTACCTGGCATCTGAGGAGGTGAGGTCCCTGGATATCCACACAGTCTCAGGTGAGAAACCCCTCAAAAAGAAGAGAGAACAAGGGATACAACTGACCCAAGTCACAGAGGGCACGAGGAAGGGCAGCCAGTGAGAACCGCCAGCCAGCCTAAGGGCTGGAACACACCACTCCACAGCACCTACACGCCTGCAGCAGGCCGAGCTCCATTCTCTTTGCTGTCTCCTGATGACAGGTCTACCCTGTCCTCACCTCCAGATGTCCAAACTCTGCAAGAGCTCCCTGCTCTTGTCCACATAAAGGCTTTTGCTTTCATTCCCCAGGGCAGGCCAGACTGCAGAGTGGAGCATCCAGGAGGTGCACACACCTGTTTCAGCAACAGCGCAGGTCTGACTTGTGACTACTCTCTCTTTCCGCAACCAAGAGGGAAGTGCTGCTGTTTCATTTTCCAAAGAGCAGTGCAGAACACAGCTATGCTTTTTGCAGCCTGCTACCAGGAGTCCCAAATGGGTGTCTTCGGCCTGACCCCTCTGGTGCCTGAGCCAGAATCTTTCCACCAGAGTCACCCGGTTATTAAGTGGGAGCAGTCAGAATACAGATTCCGAGCCAAGGCCACCTTGGCTCAGCCATTTGTGACACTCAGAGCCTCCACCCAAGAGCTACTTGGCTTTAAAGAAGATTCTCAGCTTTGAGCACAAAAATCCACAAAACTAGAAATTTGGGCAAAGGCCCTGAAAGACAGAAACTCTACATTTTTATGTGTGTAAGACACATATAAAAGGGAAGAGACTGAAGCTGGGGTTAACAGAGGGTACACTGGGGAGCCTGTTAGGACCTACTTGTAAATGGCTATGACATCCCTCTCCACCACTGACTTCAGAACATGCCGACATTCCCCTTCTTAGGCCATCCTCATCCTATTCTACCAAGTAAACTCGTATCGGTCCCTCAGGCTTCCATAGGCTTTCCTCCTCCGTGGAGATCCCCACAACCATAAATTATGCCTTCTCCTTTGTATGCATCTTGTATGAACCACCAGCAAAGTGCTTACTGAACCAGTCATCAGGCCTCTCTCCCCTACTCCCAATCCTCTTATCTTGGTGACAGAGCACAAAATAATGACTGTTGCCAGCTGAACTGAGTACCTGTAAACTCTACAGCAGTAGCTAAGACTGTGAATGATCACAAGAATTGGCACCCAGAAGAGCAGTGGTACAATCTACCAGGTGGGATGGAACAGCACTGATTGCAATCAGGTGTACAGATGACTCACAACCACTCCTGAGAAGGCTTTTGCTTATGAATCCCCTCTATATGCAAAAAGCACAATAGAGTAGTATTCCAGGAGTCCTTGAGGAATCTCAGCAGCAGAAGATATTTGGAAAAGGAGAGAGCAAGTGCTGGGACTTAAAATGTAAGAGTCAAGATTTGTTATATGATGTCTGTCTGTCTGTCTATCTATCTATCTATCTATCTATCTATCTATCTATCTATCTATCATCTATCATCTCTGGTCTGGCTGCCATCTTAAGTACTTTGTCCTTGCGTTCACTTCCTTGAATTCACTTCCTGAAATGACCTCAGCAACAAAGAAGTGACTCGAACCCCTCCTATATGAACCCTACTCCAATCATAGTTTGCCAAATATTCGCATCCTTGCTAATGAGCCCGCTCATTTTCAAAATAACCAGTCGCTCTGTGTCGCCGCCATCTTCCCCCACAAGTTCCCCAATCCCCTTATATCTCCCAGGCCCCAAGTGACCCTGGCCCCTTCTAGCACCAATAAAGATTATGGCTCCTCCCCACTGTCGCTGCATCAGAGTGAGTTCCTGCACAAGCTTGTAATAAAGACCCTCATGCTTTTGCATTGGATTTGGCATCTCAGTGGTCTTTGCAGGACTCGCAATTGTGGCACAACATAAAGTGGCGGTAGTGGTTGTTAACTGCAGTTGAGTTGGCTATGCAACACCATGCACAATGGAACAAAACACTAGCACTCCTGTGATTAGTTGTAAATCAGACTGTTTTAATACACAGGGTTTTCACGGACTGATTTTCAGAATCAGATTGCCAGACTTTTCTTTCTAATCTATCTTAGCCTGGAAGCTTTTTAGAAATGCATTCCTAGACTCACTGGAAGGCTCAACGGACAGGTATGTGTGAGGTTCGTACCTAGGGGTCAAACTCTGTTTCTCACATGGAAGGTTAGAATTCTGCTAATGAATCACCACTGCCCCCAAGCCACTGCACAGGGCTTATGGCTAGCACTTGGCTGGGTCTCCCAAGATGCCACTCACACACACACTCTGCCCTGCTGAGCTTTATATTCAAAGTCTGCCTGTGCTCCGGGTCAGGGAGAAATGGCCAGGAGTTCCTGTGAGAAACACCCACTGAACCCTGAGGTCGGGAAACAGACAGATCATAAGGTATGGAGACAGTGACCACCAGCAAGAAGCAAGAAAAAGGAGCATCAGTAAGTATCATATTTAATCGTGAGTATTCACAGAACACTTTCCTGGACTTTGATCGAAGGAGAGAAAGATGAGAATGGTCCAAGTATAGGTTTCGCATTAGCATGATCAAGTGTGCTGGGATTCCCATTCTTCTCAGAGTCAGCCAAAGTTTGTTATGATCCACACAGTCAAATGCCTTTGCATAGTCAATGAAACACACATAAACATTCCTCTGGTATTCCCTGCTTTCAGCCAAGATCCATCTAACATCAGCTACAATATCCCTAGTACCACAACCCCTTCTAAACCCAGCCTGGACTT
>NW_006400083.1:68775-77890 GCF_000299155.1 Elephantulus edwardii | reverse complement strand
AAATCTCTGTAAATGTTTATGAAAATTAATAAAATATAATTATAGAGAAAAAAAAAGGAAAGAAAGCTAAAAATAGAAATTCCAGATGACCCAGCTATCCTACTGGTTGAAATATGCCCCAAGAAAATGAGAACTGAGGCACAAACAGAGACTTGTACACCAATGTTCATAGCAGTGTTATTAACCATCACAAGAACATGAAAACAGACCAGATGTCCAACCACAATCACATGGATTGAGCAGTTACGGTACATACACACAATCAGATACTACGCATGCAGCACACAGGAGCAGTAATTTTGTAAATTATTATTATTTAACTTGGGAGGGACTGGAGAGCATTATGCTGAGTGAACTAAGTCAGTCCCACAATGACAAATACTGTATAAAACCATTATTGTAGAAAGAGTATGAGGATCCAAGGGAGAGAGGGGTGGAAGCAGAGGGGTGAGGATGTGGGGGGAAGGGAGTATGGAATTATCACAGGGTCACACAATTTGATGGGTGGATGGGGGTTAGAAAAATGGGAAGGAAACTGGTATGAAAAACAACATATTCAAAATTTTTAAATAAACTAGTATAATAATAAAAAAACCCCAAAACTATAAGATATCATCTTACCCCAGCAACAATAGAAAAGTTCAACAGGTCTGCAAACAAGAAATGCTGGCAAGGTTGTGGAGAGACTGGAACTCTTATTCACTGCCGGTGGGAATGTAAAACTGTACAACCACTACGGAAGGTCATCTGGTGCTTTCTCAAAAGTTGAAAATAGAAATACCATTTGACCCAGCAATTCCATGACTGAGAATATCCCCTAAAGAAAACAGAGCCACAACTGCAACAGACGTATGCACACCCATGTTTATTGCTGCATTACTCTTAATAGGAAAGAGATAGAAACAAGTGCCTGTTAATAAATGGATAGAAAAACTATGGTATAGCCTCACAATGGAATACCATGCAGCACTGAAAAACAATGAAATAGCAAAACTTTGCATAATATGGTGGAGTCTTGAGGACATTATGCTAAGTGAAAGATTTCAATCACAAAATGACAAATATTGCATAATACTGCTGTTATAAAATAGGATAGACAATGGGGGTTGGGGAGGGAATGGGAAAAGAGTGGATAGATAATGAACATTTAAAACAGATGAGGGGAAGAAATGTCTGAAAGGATTTTATGATTATGTATTATATGTATGAGAACAATTTAGAACAAGGGGTGCATTGTGAGGTTGGTTGGGGGGGGATGTGCAACAGTGAATAAATAAAAGAGGAAACAACTAAAAAGAAAGAAAATCCTATGGGTCATGACTGTCTGACCTGCCAGAAATCACTGAACAGGTTAGCACTAGGCACTAGGGTGCAAGGACTCCACCGAGTGGGGGCAACTGCTGACATAATGGTAAATGCAAACTCTGATGAAGAACTAGACTGCTTTGAGATTCCTCAGAGCCTTCTTGTCAAGTCCAAGTACCCTGGGGGGCCCAAGACCAATGTCAATTTCTATTATCAGTGAAGCATCTAGCCTCTCAATGCAGGTCTTTTCAGCTTGTTGGCTTACTTTGTTCACACTTGTCCCCAGTACCGATGGACATCCACATATTATACAATTACTTGCACAGATGTGCACTCTGGTCCCTACAAGTACACATCAACATGAGGGCAAACATAGCTGACTTTTCCTTGCTGTGGCCCCACTACCTGCCACAGTGCTTGGCCCTTGGAAAGCCCAAGAGAGGGACTCATGAAAGGGGAAGCTGGCCAGGGTCACAGCACCCATGGGACTCCTCAAGCACTCAGGGACCTGGATGTCGAGGTTCTGGGACTCCCCAGGCAAGTCTAGTACCTAGATGCTGAGGCTCTGGGATTCCCCTGGGCAGTGAGGGACCTGGGTGTGGAGGTTCTATGACTGCAGACAGGGCAGTCAGACACCTGGATGCTGAGGCTCTTGGACTTCCCTAGGAAGTCAGGTAACTGGATGCCAAGGCTCTGAGACTCCCTAGACAGTCAGGTACCTGAATGCTGAGGCCCTGGGACTCCCCAGGCAGTCAGGTATGTGGATGCTGAGACTCTGAGACACCCTGCGAAGTCAGGAACCTGGATGCTAAGGCTCTGGGACACCCTGGGCAGTCAGGTACCTGGATGCTGAGGCTTTGGCACTGCAGATAGGGCAATGTGATGGTCCTGTAATCTTCTTCTGTCTCTCGGAATAACTGGAGCTCCTGTCGCAGGTATTTCTGCAGGTGCTTCTCCGTGGCAGGGTAAACCACCGTGGTCTTGACATCTGTCATGAACAATACTATCTGTGAGTCTCTGCACTACACCATGCTGTTCTCCCTCACCCCAACTGTGATCTCAAGTGACACAGGACATCAAGGAAGAGGCTATATTCTCCCGCAATTTACAACCATGGACAGAGCCACACTCACAAACTGGAAAACCAGGTTCTCCTTGAGGGGTCACTGGGCAGCGCCAGTCTAGGTCCAGCCCTTCTCCATCTCCCAGGCTTTGGAATGAAGAGAAACCGTGTGAACTCTCCTCAGGTCCTCCTCTCCCAATCTCTAGCTATGTGGCTTTCTGCACAAAAGGTTAGAACACAGACTCAAAGTTAGTCTGCCTTAATGAGGAGTCTGATGGTACAAAAGGCTAACACACTTAGCTGCTGACGAGAAGGCTAGTGGTACAAGTCAACCCAGGGGTGTTGGTGCAAAAAGACCAGGTGATCTAAAGCTGAACAAGTATCTTCAGTGTTCTGGAGTACAGTTGCTGAATAAGTATCTTCAGTGTTCTGGCGTACAGTTCTGCTAACCACATGGGGTTACCAAGATCTGGAGGGAACTCAACAGCAAGTGGGGTTTTGATTGGGGTCTATTTTAGCTTTCAAGAGGAGTGAGGAGCCCTGGTGGTATACTTAATCTATGTTGGGCTGTCATCCGAAAGGCTAGCAGTTTGAATCCACCTGCCACTCCGTAGGGGAAAGATATGGAGTCTAGTACATCTGCAGCTACAGAAACTCCGCAGAAAGTTGTTAGGAGTTAGAACTGATTCCACAGCAATGGGGAATGTGCTCAGCCCAGCACAAAGGACTCCAGGATTGACTGAGTTTGAATTCTGCCCTGGAGTAATTATGAGAGGCATGGTCCAGTTCTTTAACCTCTTTGTGTCCCTGCTTCCCCATTTGTCCAAGGAGGGTAATAATAGCTCCTGTTTCATGGGGTTAGGAGGATTACGGAAGTTAATACCTGCAAGCCACCTGGAACAGCATCTGGCACAGGGTAAAAACGAAGTACACTGACTTTAAATCCAAGGCTCTCTAACTCAGCAGCATTGCCTCTTGGGTCAGATTCTCTCCGCTGGGCGTGCTGAGGACAGCAGGGCTTCTGTTCACCACTCACCAGGCCCTAGCCTCAGTTACAGCACCCAAAAGCGGTTCCAGACATTGCCAAATGTTCCGCAAGGGAAAGTGCCTCTGACTGAGAAACAGAGTTTTAATCAGAGGGAAACCTTAGTTTTCCTAAATTAAGCTTAGTTTCATTGTCTAGGACCACTTGTTTTGGTTAAGTCCTTTTTCTGTCTCTAATATCTGCTACAACTGATATTACTCCTCGTAACATTTTTACATCATGTTTCAACACATCTCAAAGACAAGGAAAGGAAAAACTGTTTCAAAATTCACTGAAGAGGTTTCTCAAAAGGCCCACTTCTCTTTGGCCACAAACCAGAGTCAGAAGGCTCCTGGAGAAGTTCAGGGGTAGAAGTCCAGCAGGTATGTTTCTCCCCTTAGCACACTCTCAGACCTGCCTCCATTCAACACCCAGCTAAGAGGCACCAGCCCATGCTACTATATATGGACACAGGAAGAAGAGGGTTTTAATTTTTATTTTGCATAGGATTAAGAGGTTCAAAGGTTAGGGGAGCTCTGGTGGCCTAGTGGCAAGAAACTGCACTGCGATCCCAGAGGCTCACGGTTCAAAGCCACCAGATGCTCTGCCGGGAAAAGGAGGGACAATCTCCTCCTGTACCAGTCAGATCCGATTTGACGGTACACACACACAAAATAATAAAATTTAAAAAAAAAAAAAAAAAAGAGGTTCAAAGGTGTGGACTGAGTTGGCCTCTCCCTAATTATCAGAATCCTAAAATGAATTGCATTAGGTAAATCAGCTGTCAGAGACCACTCCAGAGTACTGAGAAGCAACGTCAGTCTAGAGACTAAGGTGCACTTGATCAAAGCCATGATCTTCACAATTACTAGCTATGCATCAGAGAGCTGGACAGTGACTAATGATGACAGAAGAAGAGTCATTGCCTTTGAGTTGTGGCGCTGGAGCCGTGGATGGTCAAGAGAACAACTGAGTCTGTACTGGAGAGAGTGAAACCAAGATGCTAGCATTTGGAGGCTAGTGTTTTGAAGCTCCTTCTCATATACTTTTGGCACATGGCCAGGAGGGACTGATCCTTGGAGAAGGACATCATGCTCAGAAGGGTGAAGGGACAGTACAGGAGAAAAAGACCCCAGGTGATACAATAACTAAGGTAATGGGGGTAGGTGTGTGGGAGTCAGTGAGACTGGCTCAGGACAGGGCAGGCTTCAGAGCTGTTGTACATAAGGTTCTTATGGACTGCAGATGACTAGGCAGCACATTGTAACACAACATGCTTGAAAAAATGTTGAACTGCCAAAGGACATATTTTTTCAGCAAAACAAAAAAAGACAAATATGGGGGGAAAGCAGATTAGGCATGCAAGGCATGAGCACAGAACAGGGAAGACAGAAGTGTGTGGGAGGGCCAAGGGGGAAGTAAGACAAGGGCCTTCCCTTCTGTAGCCTCCTCTAACTGTGCCCATGGCTCAGGTATCTAGCCTCCTAAACTACAAAGACACTTATGTCCCTAAAGACCATCCACACGTGGCATTTCTCTTATAACAGCACTAGATAACAGACACCACCTTCCAGGATCATTGAGAGAATTAAATGAGTTAGGAGACACAAAGTACCTAGCTTCTAAGTGCTAGCTCTTATTCTTGTTCTGTAAATCTGGCCTGGGTTGGGCTGTTTCTGTGGAGTGCCCTGGGAGTGGGTACAGGGCTGGGAACAGAGGGAGTGAGCTGCCACTATGCTGACAGCCTGAGGCAGGAGCGCCAGCCCATTGCCCCACATCTGAAGGCCTGACATCACCCAGCCCGCCCAGTTTTCCAAGGTTTGTCAGGGGCCTGCTCACACCCGCAAACCAGGGTGCTGGGGAGAACCGGCCCCTCCATACAAGCACCACCCCCTGAGTAGAGTAGGGAGGTGAAGAAGCGAGAAAAAGGAATTTTCCAAGTACGTCCTTTTGGACACCATTTTTCATTTCCTGAGAAAGAGCACAGATCTCCACTGCTGTCTCTCTCAGAGCCCTTCAGAGAGCCACTCCTCAGGGCCTACTTTTCTCAGATCAACAGGGGAGGCTGTCCTCAGGGCTGGGGCTGGCCATGTCCTCTTAGGGCTGCTGCAGCGAAGAACCAGCTCAGAGGTCCACATGCTGGATGACACTCCTCCCAAGCCTTAGGCACCCACAAGGCTCCTGGCACGATCAACCTGGTCCACTGTGCCCACTGCTGTACCTACAGCCAGCTACACTGACCTCCTCCTGTGCCACAAACCCACACTATGGTGTCCTTATCTCAAGACCTCTGCACAGGTCAGTCCACATGACAGGCAGACTCTCCTACCTGCCAGCCTTGTTGCTTCTCTGCATTCATCCAGGACTCTCTCAAGGGCCAAAGCTCTCTGAGCTTCACTAGGAAAGGTCCCAGTGGTCCTGGCTAATGTAAACAGTGTGCTCTTCATTAGTAAGTGGAAGATTAGCAGTTCAAATTCACCATATGGCAACGCAGGAGACAGGAAAGAAAGGCCCTTGAGCTGCCTCTGGAAGGACAGCAGCCAGAAAACCCTGTGGTTGTAGCAATTAAGGTTTAACTTAATATTTTTGTTTATTAAAAAAACCTTCATCATTCTCTATCCCCTTCACTAGCTCTCTTTATTCCTTGTATTCTTGGCAACAGAATACAACTTTGAGGAGGGAGAATAATGGTGGGAAAAAAGACAACTTTGCTTATTTATTTTTAACATAAAAGGATTACAACAGTCAGGTTGTCCAACTGTCACCTCTGTCCATTGCCAAATTTCCCTTCCTGATTAAAAGACACTCAACTTATGCTTTCTGAACAATGATACAGATTGTCCTTTATCATCTAACTGCCTCACGAGGGCAAGAATTTTGTCTGTTTTTTTCATGACTTTCTCCCTACAATTGGAATAGTGCCTTCTACACACAGAGCACTCAAGAAATTCCTAATCAACAAGTGAATCTGGCCCTCTCAGACTTGAGGGTATTTTTCCTACAAATGGAGTAAAACCTCTTGGTTAAAAATAAATATGCTTCTCAATGCTGTTTTTCCTTGGCAGAAAAAAAAGTTTACCTAAAAGCCAATCAAGATGCCGTCCTTGGGCTGAATTGCAGGATGGCTCTGGTCAAGAGTCAATGCCCAGTATGTGCTCAAACCACTGGGGCCCTGCACCTTCTTCATTCTCTTAATCTCCAATTACTAACTGCCAAGGGATAACTACAGCTTTCTAGCAAGACCTCTGTGGGGGAATCCAGGATCCATGATAATACTCCCACTGGGCCACAATGGCATCAGGAGGCTCTGCATGGGTCAGGCTGTCAGGTCACTATGAGTGGGAACTTGACAGCACCAATCAGCAACACAACAAAGACATGCAGGAGTTTGATTCTAGGATGTTAACTAGCAGGTGAAGGCTCAAACCCACTCAGAGGCAACTCAAAGGCAAGGCCTGGCAACTCAATAAATAGTTCCTGAAATCCTTATGAGCACAGCTCTGCTCTGAGATTTACAGAGTTGACTCAGTATTAATTGGTGGCTGTGCCACCTGTCACCCTGTTACTGCCAGGCTCCATTCAGCTACTCTGGTTGGCTGGGCACGTAGTTCCATCAGCTCCACATGCCTACGACCTAAGGATGTGCACTTGGTGGAAGAGAGAGATCTTCCCTGATGAAAGAGGGCCAACCTTTGGTCAATGGTATACCAGCAACTGTGCTCCCTTGCTGGAACTTCCAAACAAGTACTCAATAGCAATGTGGTAGTGGAAAGAGATGTGACCATGAAGTGAAATTCATGATCCTAATGTGAATCTTGGATGGAGAAGAATTAAGGAGAACTGCTTGATAGATAGTGTTGGAACAACTATAGATCTATGCTAACAATAATTCACTGCTGTCAATTAAATTCCAACTCACAGCAGGTTGGTCTTTCAGGGCTTATATACTTTGGCAGACGGTCCATCTTTTTTTCCCCTGAAGATTCAAACCATTGAATTTTCAATCAGCAGCCAGGCATGGAATGCACTGTGCCACCAGAGCTCCCTTTGCTAACAGTTGCATGTTGCCGCTAAGTGTCATTAAGATGAGTATGACTCACAGCAACCTTATGAACAACAGATCTGAGTCTTGCCCAATCCTATGCCATTGTCATTATCTCTCACTTTATCAATCCATCTCATTGAGGGTCTTCCTTGCTTTCACTGACCTTTCCAAGCATGATGTCCTTCTCCAAGGAACAGCCTATCTTAACAACATGACCAAAGTGAGATGAATTTTTGCCTCC
This sequence comes from Elephantulus edwardii, assembly GCF_000299155.1. Taxonomy (NCBI): domain Eukaryota; kingdom Metazoa; phylum Chordata; class Mammalia; order Macroscelidea; family Macroscelididae; genus Elephantulus; species Elephantulus edwardii. Next base: position 70,212 of record NW_006400083.1, on the reverse strand, counting down.
AAGGAGCACTCTGGTAGCACTTTCTCCAAGAAATATGTTTGTTCTTTTGGCAGTCCACAGGATATTCAGTACTCCAACCCCACAATGAAAAGGCACTGATTCTTCTGTCATTTGTATTCATCGTCCACTTCTCCGATGCAAATGACTGAAAGATCATGTCCTGAATCAGACACACCTTAGTTTTTAAACTGACACTGCTGGCCCTTAGTATTTTGGAGAGGTCCTTGACATCAGACTTTTCCAATGCAATATACCTTTTCTTTTCTACAGAGGTACTGACTGTGTATCCAAGTAAGAAGAAATCATTGACAATTTCAAACTCTTCTTCCATTTATCATGATTCTACCTATTGGCCCAGGGGTGAGGATTTTGTCTTCTTGATTTTGAGATGGAACCCACATTGAAGACTGTAGTCTTTGATATTTTACAGCAAGCATCTCAAGTCCTCCTCATTTTAGCGAGCATGCTGTGTCATCTCCGTAAGATAGGTGTTGGTGAGTATTCCTCCAATCCTGATACCCCATTTTTCTTCCTAGGGTCCAGCTTCTCAAATTATTTGCTCAGCATACAGACTGAGTAGTTACATAGAGAAAGGATACAGCTCTGATGCACAACTTTCTTGATTTTAAGCCATGCAGCAATTCCCTGCTCTGTTCAGGCAATAGCTTCTTGGTCTAAGCTTCATATAATTAATGTTTTGAGATTCCCAGTCTTCTCAATGTTAGCTATAGATTGTTCTGATCCATAGTCAAATGCCTTTGCATAGTCAATAAAACACATTCTTCTGGTATTGTCTGTTTTCTGCCAAGATCCATCTGACATCAGCAATGATATCCTTAGTGCTACAGCCTCTTTTAAATCCAGCTTGAACTTCTGGCAGTTCCCTGTCAATGTACTGTTTTAGGATGATCTTTGGCAACATTTTGTTTGCTTGTGATATTAATGACATTAATGTGATATTTGTTCACTAATTTCCACATTCTTTCTTGGGAATGAGAACAAATATGAATCTCTTCCAATCTACTGGTCAGGTAGCTGTCTTCCAAGTTTTCTAGCACAGACCTGAAAGCATGTCCAGGGCTGCGTCTATTAGTTGAAGCATGTCAATTAGTATGCCATTGAGGCCCGAAGCTTGAACTTCATCTTTCATTGGCAATGGCTCTTGATGATATGGTAGTTCCAGAAATGATTCCATATCGACCAATTATTTTTGGTACAATGACTGTGTATTTTCCTTCATATTCTTTACCTGCTTCTTTTATCATTCAACGTTTTGCCTATAGTATCTCTCAGTATTGAAACTTGAGGTTTAATAGAAAAATGGGCACAGGATATGAAAAGGCACTTCACCGAAGACGACATTCAGATGGCTAACAAGCACATGAAGAAATGCTCAAAATCCCTAGCCCTAAGAGAGATGCAAATTAAAACAACTAT
>NW_006400083.1:54943-67400 GCF_000299155.1 Elephantulus edwardii | reverse complement strand
TTAAAACGAATAAAATTTAATAATAATTAAAAAAAGGAAACTTGAGGTTTGAATTTTTTTCAGTGTTTTCAGCTTGAAACATGCTGACCAAGTTCTTCACTTTTTATTCCAACTCCAGCACTTTGCACATTCTTCTACAATATTTTTTTTTCTTCTACAATATTTTGTTTTGTCTTCTTGAACAGCCCTTTTGAAATCTTTTGTTCAATTCTTTTACTTTAGCATCTCTTTCCTTTGTTTTGGTTTCTTGATGGTCTAATGGAATTTGTAGAGTATCTTCTGACATTCACTTTGTCTATTCTTTCTCCTCTGTCTTAATAGGCTGAGATGGACTGGTTATGATCACTCTGAATCAGATCTACTTTGAATATGATCTACTAAGCCAGGAATGAAAAACTGAAGAACGGTGTTGCATTCACAGTGAAAAAGTTCATTTCAAGGTCTATACTGAAGTACAACTCTGTGGATGATAGGATACTGTAGTTTTAACTTAAAGTTGGCTTTTTTAGCCATTACTTTAGCCTCTTCTGATCTCCATCTAACTTAACAGCAGATACAAGGTCTTGCAAAACATCAACAGTTGTGAAACTAGGATAAGAGAGAGTGTGCTCCCCAAACTGAGAAGCAAGACTTGAGGGAGACCCTGGTGGCAAAGCCCTAATGATGGTGGTGAAGAGACTGTGGCATTGCTGTGGAGAAACTGTGGCAAGGTAGGACCTGAGGCTTCTTGCACTTGTGTTGGCCACAGATAAAGGTTTTGCTGTTTTTGCCAGATGTTTGAAGGAGGACTTATAACTTCTCTGAGGCAAACTTTGTTGAATGATTGAGGAAACCAGAGGCTTCTTGAATTTGTGTTGCTGGACTGAAACCAAGACTTTATCTAATTAAGGACTTGTTTTGCTGTTAATCTGACTTGGGACTGCTGGGCTAAACTTAGACTTGGCATTCGGTGATATTCTTTGCCTCTCCCACTCCCTAACCTATTTCTCTAATACATCCCTCCCACTCTTGGTACCATAAGTGTGAGTAAGGTCTGTGAGTTAATAACAAATATTGAAGCCACTGACTAGTGGAAATAGATGCATGAGGGTTGGCATGTCAGACCAGGCAGATATCTATTTGCTGCTATGGATATTAATGGGGAAAGTTCTCCTTTTTGAAGTAGGCAGAAGTCAGACACCGCCACCTTCACATTGCATCTGCTCTTTTTGAATACATGTACAAGGAAGATTGTTAATACAACAGTTATTAAAATATATGCACCAACAGCTAAAGCCAAAAAAGATAAAACTGAGGAATTCTGTCAAGTTTTAAAATCCAAAATTGCCCAATATATTATCAAGATGCATTAATAATTACTGATGATGCAAAAGTTGGAAACAAAGAATGAGAACGTGTCATAAATTATGGAGTTGGTAACAAAAATGAGACTGGAGATTGAGTGAATTTTGAACATTCAAGGATTTAGTCACTGTAAATACATTTTTTAAGAAACACAAACCATAACTATACAAATGTACATCACCGAGTGGATTATATAGGAATAGACTGACTACCTCTGTGAAAAGAATCACTGGAGAAACTCAATTACCAGCAGTTAAAACCAGGTCAAGTGCTGAGTGTGGAAGAGAACATCAATTACTTTTGTGCAAGTTCAAACTGAAGCTGAAAAAAATGAAAACAAGTCCACAAGAACGAAAGTGTGGCCTTATGTCTATTCCACCTGAATTTATATTTTAATAATAGGCTTGAGGCTCTCATCAATGATCAGAGGAGTGATGGCATGGTATCACAGATGATACCCAGAAAGATGGCAAAGGCCATTACAAAGACAGGAGAAAGAAAGGACACTGACAGTAGGTTTGGACAAATGTGAAATTTGTTGTAATTGATTGTTTTCTCTTTTTTTAAAATTTTTTTTAAAAAAATATTATTTTGTGTGTGTGTAATGTCAAATCAGATATGACAGGTACAGGAGGAGATTGTCCCTCCTTTTCCAGCAGAGCATCTGGTGGATTTGAACCATGCACCTCTGGGATTGCATTGCAGCTTCTTGATTGTTTTATCTTAAGAAACACATGCTGAAGTACTTAGGGAGAAAGGTCATTATGTTAGCAACTTGCTTTTCAATGAAAATAACAGTAACGTCAGTAAAGGGAGGAAGAAACAAAATGAGTGAAGGAGTTTTATAAGGAAGTTTCCTGTACCATTCTTCCAACTTCTCTATGGGCTTGAAACCATTACAAATCTGTGGTTGTAGCTGCTATTCAATTCGTCTCCAACTCCTGGCAACTTCAGGCAAGAGGAAACAAAGCCCTGCCCCATCTTGCTTTGTTGTTGCTGTTAGGTACAAGGTAGCTCCTACTCAGACCTATGCGAGGAGGAGGAGGCTGGCTGGATCCTGTGCCAAGCTTTCAACCCCTGCTGTGCTTGAGCTCATTGCTGCAGTTCTGCCCCATCTCCATAATCGGCTGTGACCCCTAATGGGACTGTTCACAGGGCATGCATTGGATGATTTTCAAAATTAGATTGCCAAGGCCGTTTTTCCTAGTCTGTCTGCTAAAACGGGACCAGCATCATAGAAAGATACAAGCCTCCACTGACAGATGGGTGGTACACTGCCCAGGAATTGTGCATCTTTATTAAAAAAAAAAAAAAAAAAAAAAAAAAAGGTAAAATAAGGTATCAACCCCTTTTGGAACTTGAGTGTTAACAAAGTTCCCCTTGTTGTTCAGGTGCCTTGAATGGATTCTAACTCATTGTAGCCTTGCCTACAGAAAACAACTCCACAGGTTTTCAAGGCTGTGACCTTTTGGAATGGAGATGGCTTTGCTTATCTTTTGAGGTGCTTCTGGGTAGGTTAATTAATGAGCCAATGTTTCAGCTAGCAGTCAAGCACTTTGCCAAGAACACACGTTACTGACTCAGGTATTCCTCGGGATAAATGAAAAGTGAGACCACAATGACAGCTGTCATGCACATGTAGGAGTGAGCCCATACCTGGGCAGCTGTCCCCATCACACAGAACTGAGAGTAGAACCCACAAAACGCACAGCTCATCCAGCTTGCCTCATTTGAGGGACACAGCACAGCCTGAACACTGTTTCTTGCTTGGCTGCCTCCATTGAGCACATCTACTCAAGGGAACAACTCCTCAGGACACCCAGCAGCTCGACCCAAAAAGCTTTTCCTTGAGGGCAGAAAAGTCCTGTCTTCTTGATCATATCCTTCAAAAGGTAGTCCTAGACCATCCCAACCTGCCCAAAGCCTAGGCCTTGAACATGGTCATAATACATTAAGAAGATACCTTTGTTATCTAGTGTGCTGTAATGGAAACACAAGGAGAGGTCACCTTTCACCCTTTATGGGCCTGGCACTATTTGGAAATCTCCTGTGCAAGAGCATCAGTCTTACCCTGGGTCTAAGATGCTAACTAAGATTGGCTCAAAATACAACCTAATCTGGCCTCATTAATATCATAAAGGTTAGGAGTTACAACAGGATAATTACATCACATCACATCACAAAATGAGAATCATTATGTAATACTGAGCATCAATTTGACACATATATTTGAGAGGATACAATTCAAAGCAGGGCAAAATTTCTATGTGTCATGCTTTCTTATTTTTAATTCAGGTTGTATTTGCACAGAGCTCTGGTGGTGTAACTCATAGAGAGTTGAACTGTTAATAAAGCCCAAGCTTCTGTGGCAATTCAAATCCATCAGCAGCAATGCAGGAGAAGATGGGCAGTCTCCTCCATTTATAGACTTCAAATACTGGCTAGAGGGAGAGGTATGATGCAGTTCAGACTTGACAGCAATGAGTTTAAGTTTTGTGTTTGTACATAGGTTAGAACAGTTTTCTCTATTTCCTTGCTCCTCAAAGACAGCAATTTTTCTAATCATTTATTTGGTTACATGTTTTCATAATTTTAAATAATAAATATTTTCATATACTGTGACACCCCTTTACATTTTTACTGCTTATTAATTTCCCATTAAAAAAGGTAAGAATTTAAAAAACAAAACACAGACCCTTCACCAAGAGCATTCACACATACATGCATGCACACTCATACACATATACACACTCCTCCTAACTTCCATTCTCATAATTACATCATAATTTTGGATAAATAAGCATTCAATATTTATACTATCCAGATGCTGTGAGTGCTATTCACTGCTAAAGATTATAATTATTTGTCCTTTTCAGCATAATTATTAATTGTCATTATTGTTATGTGCTGTAGAGTAGCTTGTGACTCATGGTGACCCTATGTACAAGAGTGCTAAACCCTGCTCTATCCTGTGCCAACCTCACTGTCTCTGTCACACCTACTCCCATTACCTAAATCACTGAACTGATCCATCTCATCAAGGGTCTTCCTCTCTTATGCTGTTCCTCCACCCTCCCAAATATGATGGCCCTCTCCAAGGAATGGCCTCTCCTTGCAATATGCCCAAAGTATGTCAGACGAATCTTCAGAATCCTTGCCTCCAAGGAGCAGCGCAGTTTCACCCTCTTCAGAACAAAGCTGTTTGTTTTCTTAGCAGTCCTTGGTGTACTCAACACTCTTCTCCAACACCACAGCTCAAAAATACTAATTCTCTTTATATCATCCCTAGTCACTGTCCAGTTTTCTGATGCATAGCACACAATTGTAAAGACTATGGCCCGGATCAGGTGCACCTTAAGTATCCAGCCCGACATCATTGCTCTTCAGTACTTTGAAGAGGTCCCCGACAACTGACTTTTCCAATGCAATTTGTCTCTTGATTTCCTGGCTGCTGGTACCAAGATTGTTGACTGGTGAGCCAATCATACTAAAACTGTTAACAATCTCAATCTCTTCACCAACCATAATGATACTGCCAATAGGCACAGGGTGAGAATCTTTGTTTTCTTGCTGTTGAGCTTCAATCCATATTGCAGGCTGCAGTCCTTGACCTTCTGCAGCAAGCACCTCAGGTCCTCCTCAGTTTCAACAAGCAGGATTGTGTCATCTGCATAACGCAGGTGGTTGAATTTTCCACCAGTTGTGATGCCACATTACTCCTCGTACAGGTCAGCGTCCTGGGTGATCTATTCTGCATATAGATTGAAAAGGTATGGAGCCAGAATACATCCCTGGCGGACACCCTTCCTAATTTTGAACCATGCAGTGTTTCCTTGCTCTGTTCTTACAACTGCCTCTTGGTTCAAGTATAGGTTTTGCAATAAGCACAATCAAATGTCTTGAGATTCCCATTGTTCTCAGAGTCAGCCACATCTTCTTGTGATCCACACAGTCAAAAGCCTTTGCATAGTCAATGAAAGCACAGATAGACATTCCTCTGGTACTTTCTGCTGAAATCCATCTAACATTAGCTGCAATATCCCTAGTATCACAGCTATTCTAAGCCCCACCTGCACATCTGACAGTTTTCTGTTGATGTATTGTTGCTCCAGTCATTTTTGGATAATTTTCAGCCAAATCTTGCTTGCATATGATATTAATATTGTTCAATAATTTCCACACTCTGTCAGGTCACCTTTCTTTGGAATGGAAACAAATATCAATCTCTTCCAGTCAGTTGGCCAGGTGGTTGTCCTCGAGATTTCTTGGCACAACTTAGTGAGCACATCCAAGGCAACATCTGTTTGTTGAAATATGTCAATTGGTATGCTGTCAACTATCATGTGAGGGTCCCACTTCACCTTCCTTTTGTGCTGGGCTCCTTATTACCTTGCTCCATATCTTCTTTTGTGATTTATGTTCTTACTTTGCTGTGATTCTCAGGCTTCAGCATCCTTCTGAATCATTTGATCTTGGAGTTGAGCCCAAGAGTATGTACTCAAAATTCCCAGGGGTGTTCAAGCTTCTGGTCCACAATCACAAACTAGGGACCATTTAATGAAAGCATAAACTCAAGCAGCTTCTCAAGATACGCTGCCTGGGGGATACATTTTGAGACCTGCTCATCTGAAAAAGTTTTTGTTCTACTATCAAATTTAATTCTAATTTTGACTAGAGAATTCTATAATAGAAAGCAATTGAAATTTGGAAAAAACTCTCTGATTTTCTAAATTGCAGTGTTGCTGTTAAGAAGTCTGAGGACATGCTAATTCCCAGTTCTCTGCCTTGATACTTGATGGGCCCTTTCAATCTCAAAAACTCATGTTCTTCAGCACAAGGAAATGACCCTGAATTACATCACTGATTATTCCCCCTCATTCTGTCTTTCTACATTTCCTATTTTTTTAACATTTAGCTTAATCTTCCAGTTTTCTTACTTTTTAAGTTATGGGTGAACATGTATAAAGCATATTTGTTTTCATTCAACCATTCATTTTTTTTTTATTTTATAATAATAATTACAATACAATATCTAATCATCCACTTATTTTATATTGTCCTTTTTCTTTACCCATCTTCATTATCTATTAACTATTTGTAAATTTTTACTCTCTTCATCTTCTCATCTCAACTCTGCTTATAAGAATGATTCTGTCAAAAAAAAAAAGAATGATTCTGTCTATAAATTTTTCTTTGGCATTTGATAACAGTGATCTCATACAGTATTAGTTCTTTTGTGACTGATTAATATCACTCAGCACATCCTCTAGATTCATCCATGTTATAGGGTGCTTTAAGAACTTACTATTTTTTCATGTTGCATCATGTAGCTGTGCTATAATTTATACATTCCTCAACTAGCGGGCACGTAGGTTGTTCCTCTCACTTTCTACTATAAATAATGCCAGTTTTCCTTTCTTTTGTTCTCTATTTTCCAATTCTTTCTTTTACTCTCTTTAAAGAATGTTTTCATCTACTTCTGTTGAACTTTTCATTTGTGCCATCACAATTTTAATCGCAAGAGTCTTTTAAAAACAATTTGCTTGCACACTCATGTTTATTGCAGCTTTGTTTGCAATAGCAAAGAGCTGGAAACCACCCGAGTACCCATCAACAAACTAACGGATAGAGAAGCTCTGTTATATTCACACAATGGAATACTATGCTATATTGAAAAACAAGGAACTCATGAAATATTATGCAAAATGGATGACCCTGGAAGACATTATACTGAGTGAAATATCTCAGTCACAGACGGACAAATATTGCATAGGGACACTGTTGTAAAACCAGATTGATATCAGGGTGGAGGGAAAAGGAGGGGAGGAATGATATATATTGCATTGAAACAGATGAGGGAGAGAACTGTTTAAAAGGGATATATGAATGGGTATTTTTGTCATTACAGAGTTCAGAGTGAAGGCTGCATAGTGGAGTGGCCTTGGGGGGAGGGATTGCATAACAATGAAAGAGTTTTTCTTTCTTTTCAAGGAGAAGAGTGAATTGGGGGGAAAAGGGTGAGCAGGGAGAAAAGTACAACAGTGAATGACTGAAAACCCTAAGTCTCTGTAAACTTTCATTACAATTAAGTTTAAAAAAAAAACCAAAACACCCAATTTGCTGGTAACATCCTGTTACTATGTATTATAGAGAGCTCTGGTGTCCACTGGGGAAGGAGTTGTGCTGCCAACCCAAGACAGGCAGTTTGTACCGCCAGCCGCTCCAAAAAAGAAAGATGAGAAATACCCTCTCAATTGCTTTTAAATCCTTTGTAAACCTACTGGAAGGTCAACTAGGAGTGGGTTCACCTTGATGGCACATAATGAAACATGCATTGCATTTATTATAATGTCTTTAAGACTAGAGATAATAATGTTTTCTGCTCCCTACAGTTTCTATGTCCTTGGCTTCTCTCATTTGACTGAGGTTTTACTCAAAAGTCTGATCATCCCAGTTCATGCTCTCATAATGAAAATGGAACACCAGAAGGCAAACTGGAGGATCTGTGGACAAATCTGTGCCCACCAGTTTAATTTTAGAATGATCTGGCTATTCTTTTACAATATGGAACCTGAAGACTTTGTTGTTGTTGTTGTTGTTATGTGCTGTCGAGTTGCCTGTGACTCATCATGAAGCTATGTACAACAGCTTTGAACCCTGCTATAAATCCTATGCCAACCTTATTGTCTCTGACACACCCATCCCCATTACCTGAGTCACTAAGTCAATCTATTTCATCCAGTGTCTCTTGCTCCGTCATTCCTCTATACTCCCAAGTATAATGTCCCTCTTCAAGGACTAGTCCCTCCTTGCAACATGCCCGAAATATGTTAAACGGAGCTTCTGAATCCTTGCCTTCTAGGAGCAGCCTGGTTTCGTCCTCTCCAGGATGAACCTGTTTGTTCTCCCAGAACCATAGCTCAAAGGCATCAATTCTCTTTCTATCATTCCTAGGCCAGCTTTCTAAAGCATAGCACATACTTGTGAAGACTATGGCCTGGACCAGGCACACCTTAGTCTCTAGACTGACTTCGTTGCTTTTTAGTACTCTGGAGAAGTCCCTGCCAGCAGACTTTCCCAATGCAATTCATCTTTTGATTTCTTAGCAGCTGGTACCAAGAGTGTTGACTGTGGAGCCAGGCAAACTAAAACTGTTAACAATCTCAATTATCTATCATGATGCTGCCAATTGACCCAGTAGTGAGAATCTTTTGTTTTCCTGAAGTTGAGCTTCAATTCATTTTGAAGGCTGCAGTCCTTGAACTTCTGCAGCAACTGCTTCAGGTCCTCCTCAGTTTCAGCAAGCAGGGTTGTGTCATTAGCATAATGCAGGTTGTTGATGAATTTTCCTCCAGTCCTGATGTCACATTCCTCCTCATAAAGTCCAGCCTCCTGGGTGATCGGTTCCGCATATAGATTTAAAAGGTATGGAGACAGGACACATCCCTGGTGAACACCTTCCATGAGCTTGAACCATGCAGTGTGTGTCCTTGCTCTGTTCTGATGACTGCCTCCTGGTTCAAGTATAGGTTTTGCATAAGCACAATCAAGTGTTCTGGGATTCTCTTTCTTCTCAGAGTTAGCCACAGTTTGTTGTGATCCACACAGTCAAATGCCTTTGCATAATCAATGAAACACAGATATACATTCCTCTGGTACTCACTGTATGCTTTCAGCCAAGATCCATTTAACATTAGCTACAATATTCCTAGCTTTATTATCCACTACTTCTTCTAAACCCAGCCTGCACATCTTTAGACCTTTCTTTTGTGGTGTTTGGATGCTTCACAGAAGATCTGTCTTTATTCATATATGGAGGGTCCATTAGTTTCTGAGGAATGTTGTAAAACACTATAAACTGGATGGCTTGGAACAACGGGAATTTCTTGTTTCACTGTTCTGGATACTACACGTCCAAATCAATATGTAGGCAGAGATATGCTTGGCAAAGAAAAGCAAGCACTAGCAAAGCAGGGCACCAGGGCTACTGCTGGCCAACAGTGATGTGAGAGAGTGGAGCAGCAGATGGGCAGCAGCTACACGAGAGGAGAGGCAGTGGTTGTTCACTGCTCAAGAGACCAGAGCTGCAGTGGGCAGCATCTGAACAAGAAAATAGAGCAGTACTGGTGGCAGCCTAATGAGAGAGTGGAGAAGAAGCTGCAGGAGAGATCAGCATCACAAAGTGTCTGGAGACCTGTGCCACCATATCTAGGGTTGGCTATAGGGTGGAGGGAGGGGAGTGTTGATCAGGCAAAACTGGGGTCAAAAGGGTTGGAAGTGGATATTGGAAGAAGTAGATCCTGGCTGAAAGGGGCAAGGGGAGAACCAAACCACAAGCACCTAAGAGGGGGTACAGGGAAAAAGCACTGAGTTTGCAATTGGAAATGTAGTTCATCCGCTCTTCTAGGTAAAATGCTTGCCTGCCAGATATTGCTCTAAGTTGAACATCTAAATTAAGGCAGACTAGGGAGAAGGATTTGCCATCCACTTTTATAACAACAGGCCTTCAAAAACTCTGTACATGTGTGATGGCAGGAAGCACGCAACAGTAGTGTTGCCTGCACTGTTTCCACAGTTGTTTGGGGGGGGGGGGAACTGCTATCTAGCTTGACCACGGGGGACCCCTTAACTCAAGCAACAGGGGTGTCCTGGGTACCTCGAAAGAGGTGAGAAGCCAATTCCAGAAGGGAACAACAGGCTTCCTCCTTGCTCATTCAGGTACTTTTGGGGAAAAACTGCTGTCAGGCCCAAGGCCTTACAGGCCTCAGGCCAAGAAAGAAACACTAATATAGAGGTACTTCACAAAATATTGCTGTACCCTGGATAATTTTATAGTTATAACAGTCTAATATCTACTAAGAAAAGACTTCCATACTATCAAGAAAGCAGAAATCTATATCTGCTATTTTGAAAAAACAAAATAACCCTTCTCCTAAAAAAGAAGATTCAATGAATACCCCAGATAGAAAGAACCAGAAGAATATGTTGATATAGTTATTTGATCAGCTACAGAAAAGGATGCAAATGTGAGAAGAAACAATGGAAATCAAATAAGAGAGCAAATACTCAGAGACAACAATCCAAAAGAAATATATAGATGAGGAGAACCTTGAACAGATATGGATGAAAATACAAAAGATGGAAGAAAAAAATTGATGGAATAGACAAAGAGGTACAAGAAATTAAAAAAAATCATGACAAGAAAGAGAGGGTACAGAAAACACAGTACTGGAAATAAAGAAAAGCATGAAAAGGCAATCCAGAATATTATGACCAAAATGGCAGAAGTGTCCAACATGCTTGTAGGACAAAAAGTTAGAAATGAAGAGATGGAACAGAGAGTCAGTGAGCTGGAAGACAAAAGCTTCACCAGAAACCTACTTAACAAAAAAACAGAGATGAAACATAAAGAAAAGAAAACATTAGAATTATGTGAGATGACATCAAATGGGCTAATATACATATGATTGGAATTCCAGAACACGGGAGGGACAGGGAAATCACTGAGAAGATTGTAGAAGTACTAGAAGAAAACTTCCCAGGTATTTGAAGAATGGGGAAATCCATATCCAAGAAGCATACAGAACAACAAATAGATTAGACTCAAAGAGAAAAACACCAAGACATAGTCAAATTCTCTATATTTAAAGCTAAGGATAGAATTCTAAAAGGAGCACAAGAAAAGCAAAGAGTTACCTACAAAGGGGAAACAATTAGATTAACTTCTGATTTCTCAGCAGAAACCATGCAAGCTAGAAGGCAATGGGATGCCATATACAGAAAGTTAAAAAATAACAACTGCCAGCCAAGGATCCTATATCCAGCAAGACTCTATCAAATTTGAAGGGGAAATTAGATTCTTTGCAGAAAAGGACCTTAAGGAGTTTGTAAAAACAAGACCAAAACTACAAAAAATTTTAAGTGAAATGCTATACAAAGAGACGCCAAAGGAAAGTGAATGGACCATACTAACTAGAAACAACAGAAAAAGAAACACAACAAAATGGCAAAAGTAAAACTTGGCCTGACAATAATCACATTTAATGTGAATGGAATAAATTCACCAATTAAGAGAAAAAGAGTAGCAGAATGGATAAAAACACAAAAGCCCATCAATATGTTGCCTCCAAGAGACACATTTTTGAAAAAAAAAAAAGAGAGAGAGAGAGAAAGATAGACTCAAAATCAAGGGCTGGAAAAAAACATACCATGCAAATGGCAACCTCAAAAAGGCAGGAGTGGCTATACTAATCTCTGACAAAATAGATTTCAGAATGAATAACACCATCAAACATAAGGAAGAATATTACATACTGATTAAAGGTACAACAGGTCAAGAAGACATAACCTTGGTCAACACTTATGGACCAAATGAAGTTGTTGTTGTTGTTGTTATGTGCCATCGAATCACTTGTGACTCACAGCGACCCTGTGTACAACAGCCCTAAACTTGGCTCTGTCCTGTGCCAATTGCACTGTTTCCTATACACCCATCCCGATTACCCCAGTCACTGAATCAATCCACCTCATAGAGGGTCTTCCTCTCTTGCCCTGTCCCTCCACCCTCCCAAGCATGATGTCCCTCTCCAAGGACCTGTCCCTCCTTACAACATGTCCAATGTATGTCAGACAAAGCCTCAGAATCCTTGCCTCCAAGGAGCCGCCAGCTTTAACCCTCTCCAGGATGAACCCATTTATTTTCTTAGCAGTCCATGGGATATTTAATACTCTTCTCCATCATCACAGCTCAAAGGCATCAATTCTCCTTCTATCCTTCCTAGTCATTGTCCAACTCTCTGATGCACAAGAAGTGATTGCAAAGACCATGGCCTGTATCAGACGCATCTTTGTCTCCAGAGAGACACCACTGCTCTTCAGAACTTTGGAAAGATCCCTAACAGCAGACTTTCTCATTGCAATACGTCTTTTAATTTCCTGGCTGCTGGTGCCAAGAGTGTTGACTGTGGAGCCAAGCAAACTAAAGCTGTGAACAATCTCAATGTCTTTACCATCTATCTTGATGCTGCCAAGTGGTCCAGTGGTGAGAATTCTTGTCTTCTTGACATTGAGCCTCAATCTATATTGAAGGCTGCAGTCCTTGACCTTCTGCAGC
>NW_006400083.1:48491-53608 GCF_000299155.1 Elephantulus edwardii | reverse complement strand
GCCAGCATTTGTTGCTTGCTGTTCTGTTAAATTTTGCTATTTTGACTGGGGTGAAATGATATCTCATAGTTGTTTTAATTTGCATCTCTCTTAGACGCCCTTCCCAATTTTGAATCATGCAGTGTTTCCTTGCTCTGTTCTAATGACTGCCTCTTGGTCCAAGTATAGGTTTCGCATTAGCACGATCAAGTGTTCTGGGATTCAAAGTAGTGGGGGCAAAAACAAAACAAAGCAGCATGATACTAGCACTATGACAGGCATATAGAGCAATGAAACAGAATTGAGAACCCAAAAGTTATTCCATCTATTCATGATCAACTAGTATTTGACAAGGGAAAAGCCCTGTCAAATGGGTAAACAACAACATCTTCAATAAATGGTATTGGCAAAACTGGAGAAAGCTGAAGAAAGCAGAAAGCTGAAGCAGGATCCACATCTCACACAGTACACAAAAATCGACTCAAAGTGGATCTGAGACCTGGGGGTAAAGTCTAAACCCATAAAAAACATAAGAGGCAAAATGGGACCAAACTTAGATGACCTAGTCTATGGTATAAATAGGTTGTGAATACAGCCAGAAACACACAACCAGGAGAGGATAACACTGACGAAAGAGACCTTCTAAAGATTTAAGTCCCTGTGTGCATAAAAAACTTTTCCCAACAGGGTGAAAAGAAAACCTGCTGACTAGGAAAATGAGTTTGCAAATGACATCTCAGATAAGGAAGGATCTCATGACAAAAGTTTACAGAATCCTACAGGGCCTCCACAACAGAAAAGGACTAAAAATCTTATTAGAAAATGGGAAAAAGACATAGAAAGACTTTTCACAGAGGAAGACATTCAGATGGCCAACAGACACATAAAGAAATGCTCAAAATCACTAGCAATAAGGGAGATGCAAATAAAAACCATAATGAGATATTATCTCATCCCAGTATCATTGGCAAAGTTTAGCAGGACAGCAAGTAATAAATGTTGGAGAAGATGTGGTGAGATAGAAAAACTTTTTCCCCCCCAGGTGTGCACTGGTTTATTGCCCAAACCTCACATTCAGATATGTGTGACAGGCCCGGAAGCTCCTCTAGGCCTGCGGCAGGAGATAGAAACTCTTATACCTTGTTGGTGGGATTGTAAAATGGTACAACCACTCTGGAAGGCAGTTTGACGCTTCCTCATAAAGTTATCATAGAATCTACATATGACCCAGCTATTCTACTGACAGGAATATACTCCAAGGAAATTAGAACTGAGACACAAAGGGAGATTTGTACATTAATACTCACCATCACAAGAACAAGGAAACTGCCCAATGTCCATCAACAAATGAATAGATCGAGAAATTGTGGTACATTAACACAATGGAATACTATACAGCACTAAGAAACAATTTTGTAAAATATATGAGAATGTGGAGAGCATTAGGCTGAGTGAACTAACCTCAGTCTCATAAGAACAAATACTGTATAAGACCATTACTGTAAAAATAGAAGAATAACTCTTAAGATGTAGATAGAAGTCCAAGAGGGGTAAGAGGAGGGGACAGGGAGAATGAAGGTTGCAGAGTTTGGTGGGCAGAGTGAGGGAGTAAAGGAACTGGGATAGATCTTGCGGGGACATGAAAAGGCGAGGGAATGGGGTCATACATTTATTTCATAAAATATAATGTATGGGGATGATTGTATGAAACACAATGTGAATGAATCAATGTGTAAAGCAATGTACAAGAAGGGAGCTCTGGTAGCCTTGTTGCAAGAAGCTGTGTTGCAAGTCTGAAGGTGCACAGTTCAAGTCCACCAGATGCTCTGCTGGAAAGGGGCAATCTCCTGAGCCAGTTGGATCTGATTAGATGGTACAAAACAAGAGGAGAAAAAAAAATACATGAATAAAACACAATGTGTATGTTTTGTATGCAAACCAATATAAAATAAAAATGTTTTTAAAAAGAAAACAAAGAAATAGTAGGTGATTACATTATCTGGGTTATTTATCAGGTCTTTAAAGTTTGTATCTTGTAGCATTTTAAATAGATGCTCACTTTCATAACTAAAAAAATTATTGTGGTATAAGCCTAAATGTAAATGTTAGGGACCTCTCCAAAGTGCTGAAGAGCAATGGTGTCACTCTGGAAACTAAGGTGCACCTGATAAAGGCCATGGGCTCTTTGCAATCACTTGTTATGCATCAGAGAGTTGGGACAATGACTAGGGAGGGTAGAAGGAGAATTGATGCCTTTGAGCTGTGGTGTTGGAGAAGAGTACTGAATGTACCATGGACTGCTAAGAAAACAAACAGGTTCATCCTGGAGAGGGTTAAACCAGGCTATTCCTTGGAGGCAAGGATTCTGAGGCTTTGTCTGACATACTTTGGACATGTTGTAAGGAGGGACTGGTCCTTGGAGAGGGACATCATGCTTGGTAGGGTGGAGGGACAGCACAGGAGGGGAAGGCCCTCTATGAGGTGGATTAGTTCAGTGACTGCGGTAATCAGGGTGGGGGTGTCATGAGATTGGCACAGGGCAGAGCAAGGTTTAGGGCTGTTGTACATAGGGTCGCTATGAGTTGCAAGCAACTTGATGGCACATAACAACAACAACAACAACAAATGTAAAATAGAGTGATATTAATTAAAATCACATTATTGTGCAATCATTTGCAAAAGTTTTCATCATCCCAAGTAAAAACTCACCAGTCAACTGTAATGTCTAAACACTGTTTTCTCTATTTCTTAAATCTTCTAAACAATATCGACTACTTAATATAACAGACACATTATAAAAAGAAGTCTAAGCCATGTGAACAAAGACAGAGCTACTAAGTGGTGGAACCGGAATTCGGACCCAAGCAATCTGGCTGCCTCATGAATACCACTTTCTCTTTGTCCTATGGGCTTTTTCAGCTCTTAACATAAGAAATCTGAGGTAGGATGCTACTCCTAACTGGCAGCCTTTTCAGGACAACTATGAACACATTCATTCTTCATGAGTTGAAAGATCAGGCTGTTAGAAAATTGGCATTATGCAAAAAAAAACAGAGAAAGATGACATCAGATTATAAAAAGGAAGATCATTATATAGCTTCCAAAGCTCTGAGAATCACGGCCCCGTCAGCTGAAATCCATAACCTCAAATACCCTAGCTCCACACATATGGTTACTGTGTGGAACAGTGGCGGATTTGTAACTATTGTTGTAAATGCAAAATGTAGGGTAAGGAGACCATTTTTGTCAAGCAAGGTAGTCCCAACCCCTTCCAGAGACACACAAATGACTGTCAGTTAAATTAAGGGCATGATGAGACATCAGAGTGCCTGGGACTGTCCAATGGGTGTCTGGCAGAGCCAGAGCCAGCTGAGCCCAGCATCATTGCATGCTGGTGTGCAGGGAGAAGGTGCCTGGCCACATCAAGCATGAGGCAGATGTCTGAAGAACAAGGGCTTGCATGCCCAGGTCTAAAGCAGCCAGACGCTGGGTGAGGACAGTCTCCTTCGAGACACAAGGCCTACGAGTGAGCTGATCTAGCCATAACTGGCAGACTGGCTTGCAGCAGGAACAAGAGAAGTTTTGAAATATATTTGTGACTGCTAACTCCTGTCACCACCACCATGTAACCCCAAAGCATGCTGCTGCTTAATCACCAAGGAAGTAGTCCTGGGGGGAATCACAGGAGAGTGGCCAGGTGGTAGTATTATAAGCCCTTGTCTGTATCTCCACCTATAGGAATCTAAAGTGGACGGTTGTGCCCAGGTAACCCAGCCAGTGGTCCTGTCCACATGTGGTTTTTCCTTCTGTCACTCAGACAAGCAGGAACTAAGGAATGTATGAATCTCTTCAGGTCCCTATAAGGCTGCCCTTAGCCCCCTTCCTGGAGACCCTAGGCCAAGACCTTCTGGAGAAGGGCGGCAGGGCTTTCTAGAAGAAGTTAAAAGCAGCTGCAGCTGCCTCAAGCGTTCTGCCAAAGTAAGCTTAACCAAATCCCCATGAAAATGCTGTTGCTCATGAAACACGAAAATGCAAACCACAGCCTGCTTTCCTTCCCACACACATGTTCAAACAAGATTACTTTGCAGTCATTATGCTGACTGCTACAGGGTGAGGTCATCCTCCACTGGCCCGCGGCTTTGCTCTGCCTCCGTTACCAAGCACCATTTCCACTTACATGACCCATATGTGGCAGCCCAGAAGGGCAGGGGGGCAACACAGAGCAAGATCTTTACGTGACGTGGGCACAGCCACCTGGGGGGGGGGGAGGTATTTCCCAGGAGGGCCAGGCCTTATTCCAAGCACCCACCAAAGGCAGGCCTACTGCAGGCCTGTGAGGCCTGGCGGCTGTTGGGGCATGATGCAAACTCACAATTCCAGTCCCCTCCTCACTGGACAACACTCCAGTTCTGGCAGGAAGACTAGGCTGGGGGAGGCCACCTGCTGCTGACCTCTAGGTAAGACAGCTAGGAGCATTCCAGGGAGACCTGTGGAGTCCTTGTCCATGGGAAACGGGGCTTGAGGGTGTGGTCAGGATTCTCTGGGAAGCTTCAGCACTAAACAGCAGAACTGCAAACTGCTAATGACCTGTCTGAGCACTCAGAGCTGCTATTGGTAAGGCAGAGAGGCAGACGCTGAGCTGAGCAAGACCATGGTCTGAGGTTCCAGGGGCAAGCCCTCAGTGCTGTTTCTCCCTTCCGTCCTCCCGCCCTCAGTCTCACAAGTCCAGAATGGACCTGTTGGCAAAACTCAAGGCACTCCAGCAAGGCTGGCCAGCATACAGGGTGGTGGGAACAGCCCAGCCTTTAGGATGGGAAATGCTGCTCTGTGACGGCTGCAGAGTACCTCACTCTGCAGAGTTCCATTTGAGAAGAGCCCTAAGCTGAAATCTGAAGAGGCTAAAGAGGCTCTGCCATGATAGTCAGGGCTGGAGGCCAAGGGTGTGTGTGTCAGCTGTAAGCCTCCCTTCTCTCCACACTCAGAGCTAAGCTATTGGGAAATACAGTACTCTTGCAGATTGAGCTCTGTCCTCTAAAATATGCAGACCATCCCCTCATTTAAAAAAAAAAATTATTTATTTTTCATTTCAATGAACCTCTACAGAGATTTTGGAATTCCATTCATTCATTGTTGCACCC
>NW_006400083.1:30162-48391 GCF_000299155.1 Elephantulus edwardii | reverse complement strand
TCCCTCACTGGTACACAATCCCCCCCGCACATCCCCCAACCCCAAATATAATCCACTCTGCAACCCTCATTCCGTACTCTTATGATAAACATAATGCCCTAAAATATAATACTTTTAAACTATTCTCTCCCCCATAGACTTCAATCCTGTAAACATATTTCATCCAGTAAGGGCGTTCTGGTGACTTACTGGGTAGGGAGTTGTGCTGTTAACTCAAAGGTTCAAATCCAGCAACTGCTCCACAGGAGAAAGCTGGACAGTCTTCTCCTGTATGATTTACAGCCTCTGAAAAGCTGCTGCAGGGTCAGCAATGAGTCGTTTCAATTTGACTCAAATTTTGTTTCGTCAGAGCTCTCCAAAGTACTGAAGAGCAATGGTGTGTGTCTCTCTGGAGATTAAGGTGCGTCTGATAGAGGCTATGGTCTTTGCAATCACTTGATTCTGTGTTACTGCTGAAAGGGGCACAGGCAGCAGCCAGGGACAATGTACTATGGTGGGGACCATGACCCGCAGTCATTCCAGTCTGTCCATGTCCAAACAGGGACCTGGCTTGTTGAGGTCAGGAGCTCTAAAGAGCTAATGCCAAAGGAGTAAAAGACACTCATTTGGGCTCACTCCTTTTTCCCGCCTCTCCTGTGAGTGAGGGTCCTTTCCCACTGAGAGGGGACATCAGTTCAGCCCACAGAGCTGTCCATAGTCCATCTACCCAGGATTTCCCTCTGTATCACCCAATCTGGCCATCTCCAGAGGCCCCACATCTCAGCTATGGCAGGGGCCTCCTTGGGACTCACTCCACAGCCCACCAGCACCTCTCCTTGGCCCAACCCTTTTCACTTGTCATCATGTGCCATCGAGATTGGCTCATAGCTGACCTTCCAGTGGGTTTTTAGAGGCAATAAATCACAAGGGAGGAGAATGCCCATCTTTCTCCCACAGAGCAGCTGGTGGATTTGAACTGAATGTCTTTGGGTTGGCAGTGCCCCGAATCAACTCCAACTCACAGCAACCCAAGTTGGAGACCCTGCTTGATCCTGCCTATCTTTATAATCACAGATATGTTTAAGCTCACTTGTTGTAGTCAGTATGTCAGTCCATCGCAGAGGGGTTCTCCTCTTCTTTACCACACTTCATCTTTCCAACCATGATGTATCCTCCTGAAAGTATGCCTACTGTATGTGAGATGATGTGTCACAATGTTAGCTTCTAAGGAGCACTCAGGCTGTGTGTTTTCCAACATGGATGGGTTTGTTCTCTGTCAACACAATTCAAAGGCACCAACTGTTCTTCTGTTTTCCTTTTTCATTGTCCAACTTTCAAATATATACAAAGTAATTTAAAATGCCATGGCTTATATCAGGAACACTTTCTTTAAACTGGCATTCTTGTTCTTTGGCACTACAAAGAAGTCCTCAATGAGCAATGTGCCAATTTCTACTTCTTGACTGCTGCTCCCATGGATATTAATAGTAGAAATCAGGCAAAGTGAAATCTTCAACAACGTCAATATTTTCTCCACATATTAAGATGCTGCCTATTGGTCCAGTCAGTGGTGAGGAATTTTGCTTTCTTTACGATGATCTATACTGAAGGTGCAGTTTTTGAGCATCATCAATAGATGTTCATATTTTTTCTTACTGTTGTCTTTTCATCTCCTTTGAAACAATACTTTTTTTAAGGCAAGAGCCATTCTTAGCTCAGAGGCTATTAAATAAGCAAGTTCGCTGATCCCTGAACGAAGAGTGTGGCTAAAGGCTGTAGTGTGGAGTCATTGCTCCCAGAGCTCCTAGTAAAACCCCAAGCCAAGACTAGCACCTACAAAGAACCAAGGGAAACTGAGAAGCCTACTGTGAAAACAGACCCACCCGTGTGCTAGCTCACAGAGCCCACGTTAGCTCCCTATGTCTCAT
Organism: Elephantulus edwardii; assembly: GCF_000299155.1. Taxonomy (NCBI): domain Eukaryota; kingdom Metazoa; phylum Chordata; class Mammalia; order Macroscelidea; family Macroscelididae; genus Elephantulus; species Elephantulus edwardii. Next base: position 46,484 of record NW_006400083.1, on the reverse strand, counting down.
TCTTCATTTTTAAGTAAAAATAGCTAACACAAATCACCAGACATTGAAGAAAAATCAGCAGCCTGAAGAATGACCAAGATAAACTCCAGAACCAGATACCAGAGGAAATTATAGAATTCAAGGGTCAGAAGATAGCTTTTTAAAGCAACTTTAATTAGTGTGTCAAAGAGACTGAATCCAATTTGGAATCTCTATAAATAAGAGCAAGATGCTATGAAGATGAAAAATCAGAGAACCAGAGAAAGAAAACTTAAAATAAGGATGTCAAATTAAAGCCTTCATTAGGTCTGGAAGCAAGTCAAGATGAACCACCAGACTACAGAAAGAAAAGACAGCTGGGAAAAGGGGAAGACGGAAGTCCAGTGCCTGATAAACAGGATGTCCAGGAAGAGCAAATGGAGGGAAGGGTCTTATCAAAGAAACTACAGAATAGAATCTCAAAATAGAAGGAGAATAGACTGTATCAGAACAGTCCAAGAGTACCTAGAACAATGAAGAATAACAATCTGACCCAGACATAGCTTGACAAAGTTTCTGATGGCTAAAACAAAGTTGACAATTAAGGAAAAGGTAGGGGGTTTGAGCCCAGCCAGTTGTGCCTGAGAATAAAGGCTTGGACCTCTAATTCAGAATGCTATTATGGACCAAGAGAGCTCTGGTGGCCTACACTGTAGGGAGCTCTCCTGCTAATCCCACACAGGTACTGGCTCTCTGGTGGTTGGAATCCACCAGAAGTTTCATGGCAGAAAGATGGGCAATCTTCTCCTGTGTAGTTTATAGCCTCAGAAAACTCGTTGAAGTATCAGCCTTGGCTTGGTTCAAGGCAGTATGGTGCTTTCTCAAAAAGTTGAAAATAGAAATACCATTTGACCCAGCAATTCCACTACTGAGATTATACTGTAAAGAAACCGTATATGACACCCAAACAGATATATGTACACCCAGGTTTATCATGGCTTTGTTCACAATAACCAAGCGTTGGAAACAACCAATCAACAAACGAATGGATAGAGAAACTGTGGCATATTCACAAAATGGAATACCATGCTGCATTGAAAAACAAGGAACTCATGAATTATTATACAAAATGAAGGGAGCTCTGGTGGCTAGTGGCAAGACAGTGCACTGCAAATCCCAGAGGTACGCGGTTCAAATCCACCAGATGCTCTGCTGGAGAAGGAGGGCGCAATCTCCTCCTGTACCTGTCAGATCTGATTTGACGGTACACGTAAAAAAAATAATACAATAAAAAAAAGGGTGACCCCGTAGGACATTATGCTGAGTTAAATATCTTAGTCACAAAAAGACAAATACGGCATAATGCAACTGTTATAAAACAGGACTGACATGGGGGCTGGGGGAGAACTAAGACAAAAGGGGATAAACAATCTACATTGAAACTGACAAGGGAGAGAACTGTATAAAAGGAATATAAAATTAGGTATTATTGGCATGACAAGAGTCCAGAATAAGAAAGAGCTGCATAGTAAAGCGGTCTGGGGTTGGTGGGTGGGAGTCTGTATGACAATGAAAGAACTTTTTTCCCAAAGAAAAAAGCTGTCTGGGGGGAGGGGAAGCAGGGAGGGAAATGTGCAACAATGAACACTTGGAAACCCACGTTCTTTATACATTTTCATTAAAATCTCAAACACACACAACACACACAAGCATGTGCTGTCAGACCTCTGATGACTTAATGGTAAGGAGCTGTGCTGCCAACCCAAAGGCAGTGGTTTGAATCCACCAACTACTCCTCTGAAGAATGAGGTGCAATCTTCTTCCGTGTGACTTATAGCCTCCGAAAACCTGCTGGAGGGTCTCAATGACATATTAACAACAAAAACAACAATAAAGTACATATTACAAATTTTAACCCCTATGCCTGTTGTTATGAAGAGTATGTTTAAATAAATCTCTCTGAGATGTCAAGGTGCAGATCAAGCAAGCAAGCAAGAAACCCCAGCTGAAGAGTAGGGTGGGTACGGGCTGCTTGACTGTCAAGAAGCATCCCCCTAGTGCTCACTTACATTGCTGCTCAGTAAAAACTGACTCATTGCTGACCCTCCAGGGGTTCTGAAGCTGTAAATCGCAGGGAAAACAGCCTATTTTCCTCCCACTAAACTGCTGGTGGATTACACCAAACAGGTAAGAGCTCTAGGTGAGCAGCACAGTCCCCTCCCCAGTGCAGGAGCCATGAATTCAGACCTGCAGCCTCTTAAATGATGAGGAAATTAATTTCTGCTCACTGTAGCCACACACTTTGATATCTGTTACATGTATGCACAGAGCACAGCTCCACTGAGACACACATGAGTCACCATGAGTTGCAACCAACTCAAAGGCAACAGGTTTCATTTATTGAATATTTTTTTTAACCTACAAAAGTTTGGATCAAAGTAGTGTCAGATGTCTTATTCGTAACAATGGATAACTGCAATCAACAGATCAGCACCTTAAATATTTTGAGCAAAAAGAAATTTAAATGTTGTAAATATCAAATTACCGATCACAAGCCCTAGCAAATAAAAGGTTCAAATCTGAGCTCCTGCATATTCTTTCAGAGGATGTACTTAAGAATACCCCTCTGTCGACCAAAAAAGTGTTAGAATCCAGAAAAGAGGGGCTGTCACCAGGAAAGTGGTAATAAAACCTGAGAGGCCGAGAACGACATTCAATACCTACAGAGCCTCCTGGTCAGAGCGGAGCAGCGGGAGAGATTTCTGGAAAAATATATTTTCTTGAAAGAACCAAGCCACTGAGTAACTTATTAATAAAAAACGTAATGAAAAAAGAGGCAACGATAAACTCAAGTGAAAAACGGATCAGAAAATAGTCTGGAGAGAAAACAAAAGGCAGCATACTTTGGAGGAACAGGGGCCTTCTGACCTGGCAGATGGTGGGGTACCTCGCACTGGACAGGCACAGAAGGGTGACACACGTGGCCTCAGCCTGTCACCATCAGCTGCTGGCCACTGCACACCAACTCTAAGCAACCTGTGGATAGACAAAGCTTTCTTTCAAGGTCATGACATTCTAAAACAGAATGCCAAGGTGCAAGCAGGTACCCTCAGGCCTGCTTTCTGAAGCAGCTCCAGAGACTGCTTGGTGGGTAACTGAGTGCTTAGTCCCACACCACTGAAATGCCACTCTGCTCAAGTGACAGCAAATACCAGCACGGCTATAGCAATCCAAGTACTGCTAGCAGGTTTTAAAATCAGATCCACTTATAGGTAGAGCACAAAAAGACTTGGTTAGTCACACACCCTAGCAATGGAAAGTGACTCCAGGTGGCAGAACACAGGCCCAGTGCAGGACAGCTAGGTGCAAGGAGTGGTAAACACAAAGTCACTTTGACTCTGGGGACCCCATGTGTCAGTCCATCTGAGACTCACAGGTGGTCCTGTCCGGCATCTTGACAGAAAAGACTGCCAGCCCTTTTTTCCACTGTGCCACTGGGCAGGCTCAAACTGACAAGCTTTGAGTGAGTAGTCAAGTTCAGACCATCAGTACCACCCAGGAAACGGATGGGAAACACAGAGGCATGCAAATAGTAAAACTTAAAGCAGGTGAATAGCACTAAAAAGACTGAATATGTGGAGGATCAGTAAGCCATTAAAAAGCCATAAAAATAACACAGGCATTACAGGGGAAAGTGGCTAAGGAACATATACACAAAGGAGTTCAGCCTTTCAATTTCCACTCTGGGGAATCAACTGATGTCGAAATATCATGTCTCAAAAAGAGCTGAAGAAGCGTATTTTGAATCACAGTTTTGTATTTTATTCTTAGAAGCACCGTCCCAGAAGTGCTCCACACGATTCCTTCTGGAATGCTTGGCCCAGAGTGGACAAGGGCAGTGGGCATGTGACTGCTTTTCTTCAGAAAAGGCCTTGCCAGACCTGGAAGTTCAGATTCAGCAGCTGAGATCCCGCACGTGGAAGTGCCGTGCTGGCAGCTTATGCTGAACCCGTGTGTGAAAGCACTCTGTGGAAGTGGTGTTCAGTCAACAGCTGTGCAGAACTCGCACGTGGAAGGACCTGCATGTGGAAGTGCTCTGTGGCAGATGTGCAGAACATACATGCATGTGGAAGTGCTCCCTTTGTGGTAGCTGTGCAGGACCCTTGCGTGTTAGTGCTCTGTGGCAGATGTGCAGGACCCTCACGTAGAAACGCTCCTTTTGTGGCAGCTGTGCAGGACCTGCACATGGAACACTCCCTTTGTGGCAGCTGTGCTGGGTGCACATGTGGAAGTGCTTCCTCTGGGGCAGTTGTGCTGGGTCTGAGCGGGGGACACTCCATGGCAGCTGTGTGCAGAACACAGTTGGACGCGCTCCATGGCAGCTGTGCTGGGCCCACATGTGGAAGCACTCCATGGCAGCTGTGCTCAACCTGTGTGTGGAAGTTGTCCTCCAGCAGCGGTACAGGACATGTACGTGGAAGCACTTCATGGCTGCTTTGCTGAACCTGTGTGGAAGCACTCTTTTGCAGCTGCTCTGGACCCATACGTGGAAGTCTCTGTGGCTGAACCTGTGTGTGGAAGTGGTCCTTCAGCAGCAGTTCAGGACATGAATGTGGAAGTGCTCCTTCCACAGTGGTGCTGAACTGTGCTCTTGAAGCTCAAACTCAAATGGCTTCTCATTCCCGAAGCGGCCTCCACAATTTAGATGGGCACAATTTAGATGGCCTATGCCAGTATCCCCTCACCACCCAAGCCACCTTAGCTGGCCCTCCTGCAGTGTCCTGGTCAAGACTGCTGAGGCTGCGGGAGCCAGGGGTGTGTGTGTCCTGGTGGGCAGCCCCATTCACAGCCACACAGCCATTCTGCCAGACAAGCCTCAAGTTTTTTGGATTCTGGACAGGAAGTAGCTGAGTGGGCTGCACCTCTGTTCTGAGACAGAAGGCAGAAATGAAAGTGTGGTCACACCCAAAGGCTGCAGGAAGAGGTCCAAACCAAATGTTTTCATTCTCTACAGCAGGAACTAAAAGTCAGAACCGCACAATTTCTAAGGAAACACTAGATTCTTTCAGTGCTCTGCCAGCTTTCTTAACTTTTACTTGGGGAAACCTACTGCTGTCAACTCAATTTCCACTCATGGTAACAACCCTCACTGGGTTTCGAGCCTGAAAATCTTTATGGACAGAGCTGGATTTGAACCTGCAGACATTTCAGTCAGCATCCCATACACTTAACACACCACACCACTAGGGCTCCTTACTGCATAGATAGAAAAGTACAGATAATAAAGATGTACAACATAAGGACAAAAAAATAAAATTAAAATATTCTCATGTACTGAGCAAATAATCTAAGAAACACAAGATATTGAAGTTCCCAAAAGGATATTATATATATTTTTAGTAATCACAGTTTTGTGAATTTGGAGCTAATAATTTCTTTAATGTCTTCAAAGTTTTGGTTTGTGCTTGACTATTAACTAAGGGCTGGCAGGTCAAACTGACCCAACGGTATCACACAGGTTCATCAAGAAGACCCATAAAAATTAGTTTTACTCTGTAAAGTGGAGCTGCCAGGAGTCAAAATTGGCTTAATAGTAACAGGTTTGTGAAGGGTTTTGGTCTCTCTTTATTTTTAAGAACTCCTCAGTGACACAAATGATTAAGAATTGGTTAAGAAGGTTAGGGGTTTGAAACCAACAAAAAACACTCAGAAGGCAGGCCTGGAAAAAAAATCACTGCCAGGAAAAAGGAACAGAACATAGTTCTAATCTCAAACATATGTCATTGCCATGAGTTAGAATCAATTTGAAGGCAATAAGTCAGATTATTATTTAGTTCTGCTTTGTTTTCAGCTTTATATAACTAGAACGAGGTTGCCTGCATTCTTCATAGTGCTTTTCTTGCTCTATGTTACAAGACTCACTTTTGCTGGTGTTAACAGCTACATCATTCGTTCACTGTCACTGCCATAGAGACAGTGCAGAAATACTCCACAATTTCATAATTACCTATCCTGTGGAATATAGGAGCTCAGTGGTCTAGTGGCAAGAAGCTATGCTGTAATCACAAAGGCACATGGTTCGAGGTAACCAGCTATTCAGCAAGAGGATAGGCAGTCTCCTCCAGTTCAATTAACTGCCTCTGAAAACCCACCTGAGGTTCAACTATAGGACGGTTCCAACTCGACAGTACACAACAACATGGAATATATCCCATGGATTGCCAGAAGAACCCACAAGTCTGTCTTGAAGGAAGTGAAACCAGAGTGTTCCTTAGAGGTAAAGATGAGGAAACGTCATCTCATATTTTGGCCATTTTATTAGGAGGGGCCAGTTCTTGGAAAAAGAAATCATGCTAGGAAAGGTGAAAGGTTGGACAAAGAGAGGAAGAGACCTTGAGGAGGCAGATGAACACTTCTGACTGGATCAGAGAGCTCAAGCATGTCAGAGATCGCTGAGGGTGGCACAGGACAGGGCAAGGTTCAGATCTGTTGTTCGCAGGGGTGCTATGAGTTGCAGTTGACTCAACGCCACCGAACAACAGTATTATGACATTTGAATTGCTTCTAGTGTTTGTTTTCTACTATGAAGAACGTTTCCAAGGAAATGCTTGTGGAATGTTTAAGAATAACTAATCTTTTAAATGCACCAGCCCTCAGCCCTTCCTCCTGATGGAGATTCTCCCTCTGCAAAGGGCACAGAGAAGGAACCTTAGGCATGCAGCAAAAGTATAGGGGTACTTGCTGAAGCCAGCCGAAGAGGAGATTCCCAGAGTCCTCGCTCCACTCCCTGCCCTGGCTTCATTCAGACACCCGAGCTTCCACCCCTTTTTTACATGGGGGGGGGGGAACAATTGGCCTTTTGAGAGGTTGTTTGGATTACCAAGTCACACCCCTCTACCTACTAACCCCAGGTGAGAGGTCACAAGATCTCAGTTTCAGGGCTCCACTGACAGGGCCCCAGGAGGGGGAGCAGCTAGGCAAGTCAGGCTCTGCCCTGCCCAGGGAAGCTGGATAGCAGGAGAGCATTGAAGGGCCACCAGGAGGCCCACCAGTTCCTCCAGTCAACCACACCACAGCAGGAACAAGAGGCGACACACACAGCTCTCGTGACTCTACAGGAGGAGAAGCAACAATAGATAGCAATAACCATGTCGGGGAGTTCTTGCACTCGGCTGCAAACCCAAGGGTTAGTGGTTCCAATCCACCCAGCAGAGCCTCAGAAGAAAAACTTGGCAATCTGTTGCTTTAAAAAAACCACAAAACCCAAAAACCATCACTGAAAATCCTGTGGAGCACAGCTCCGCTCTGACTCATGTGGGTTGTTCTAAGTTAGAAATGAGTCAACAGCTTCTTTTTTCTTCTTTTAATTGAACACATCCCACATGCCAGTGCTATGCTTTTAACATTTTAGCTCAATGGGTCATAGCCCTTGACTGTGTCCAGAAAATCCACGTAGAACTTAAGACCTGTACTTTTGAATGAAACAGGTAAGACAGAACCTCATCTAAATACCAGAGTGTGTCACATGAAATAAGTCTGCTTTGCCTTCCTAGAGTTTAACATGTTTACTGAAGTGGACTATGTCAACACATAAACTTTCTCACTCTGGGCGGAAGCTAAAGATTTTGTGAAACACTCCTCATCTCATCCTCTGAGGTTGACCAGTTACTAATCTCATTTAGCACAGGAAAAAAATGAAAGCTACTTGAACCACAAGTGCGCCACACACTCGGCCCTGCCCCAGGACTTGGGACATGAGCCTTCTTTCGGTTCCTTTTTCTTACACCACCACAACATGTGCTGTTCCCGCAACTCAGAACATCCCACCCCATCACCAACCCTCTGCAGCTGGTTTAGGTTATCCCAGAAGCTCCCTGGATCCTGCTCATGGCCTGTGTATTCATCTGCTGCCTTGGTGGCCATTGGCCTTCTTGCTAGAATGTGAGCTCCAGGGACAGGCAGAATACAAACCAGCACCTGGTCCTCTAGGTCCCTAGGCATTGCAACTGCTGGCCCAAAGATCCTGCTGTACCCAGTGTTCCCCAGCCAATCCCAAAGTCCCACAAGAGGCTGGGTGCTGTCAGTGAAACAGCCAAGAGGACGGGTGGATGTTCTGCTGTATATTTGCAACAATAACTGATCACAGACAAGAAACCCAAAGGGTAGTTATCCTCTGTAACATAGGAATCACCCTGAGTCAGAATCCAACAGCAACTAACAACAATGGAAATTCCAGGACCTGGCACACAGTTGCTATGCCCAGGAGAGAAAGACTTGCAGAGGGTGGTGGGAAAGAGGGCTGGCATTTCATCCATGTGCTAAATGAAGAAATAGGGAAGCCTGTCCACATCCTCATTAGTAAACATTAAGACCAGAATTCCACCCTCTAGGCCTGAGACTCCTATTTTCTGCACTGAACAGCAAGTGAAGCCAAGGACACACACTAGCAAATGTCAGTGCCAGGGCAGATTGGTTGTGTGGTAACCACAATGCTCACTTTTCATATCACCAGAGTCAGGGTGGGAGAGGGGGAGTTCAGGAGCAACTTCTTACAAGTGATTGTCAGGTGCCATCAAACTGAGTAGGTCTCACAGTGACCCTATGAACAGGTATGAACCTTACCCTGTCCTACATCATCTTCATGATTTCTGATAAACACAAGCCCATTGTTACAGTCAATGTGTCAACCCATTTTGTTGAGGGTCTTTCTCTGACTTTCCATCTTTCCCAGCATGATGTCCTTTTCTAAGGACTAATCCTTTCTGACAATACACCTAAAGGATGTGATAAGTTGCTTCACCATCCCTGCTTCTAAAGAACACGCTGGCTGCACTTCCTCCAAAATGGCCTTGTTTGTTCTCTTGGCAGCACATGAGATATTCAGTACCCTCCTCCAACAGCACAATTCGAAGGCTTCAATTCTTCCATCATATTTAGTCACTCTCCAACTTTCAGATGCAACTGAAAAAATACCATGCTTTGGATAAGCCTTACCTGAATCTTTCCTTAGCCCTTTGGAGAACATTTTTCAATTTCTTGACATCTGGTACCAAGGGTGATGATTGTAGATTCAAGTAAGATGAAATCTTTGACAACTTCAATCTCTTCTCTATCTATCATGCTGATGTCTATTGGTCCAGTGGTGAGGATTTTTTTGTTTTCTTGATATTGAACTGTAATCCACATTCAAAGCTGATCTTCTGTAGCAACAAGCATTTAACGTTCTCTTCACTTTTAGTGAGCAAGATTGTGTTATCAGCATAACCATGGTGGTTGATGAGTCTCCAATCCTGATGTCAAATTCTTTCTCACACAGTCCAGTTTCTCAAATTATTTGCTCTGCATACAGATCAAATAGGTATGGAGAAAGGATACAAACATGACACACACTTTTCCTCATTTTACACAATGCAGTGTTCCCTTGTTCTGTGTGAACAACAGCTTCTTTCTTTACAAACAGGTAACTCATGAGCACAATTAAGTGTTTTGAGATTCCCATTCTTCTCAATGTTAGCTACAATTTGTTACAATCCACAGAGTCTTTATATAGTCAATGAAACACAAATAAACATCTTTCTGGTATTCTTCACTCTTAGTCAAAATCAATCTGATATCAGCAATGTTATCCCTGGTAACACAGCTTCTTCTGAATCAAGCTTGAATTTCGAGAAGTTTCTTGTTGATGTACTGTTTTATCCATTTCTTAATAATCTTCAGAGAGCATCAAGATGCACATGGTATTAATCATATTGTTTGATAATTTCCACTTGTTGGTTGGATCACCTTTATGTGAAAGGACAAGAAGGAGTGCTAAGCTTTAGGTCTCAAGACAGAAGTTTGCTAATGATGGAAGGAACACCACAAGAATCAAGGCAAAGGGTAGTTTTCGTACTCCCTTGTATTCTGGTCTCAAGAAGCAGGCAGCCAGTGGGAAAAGCCAAAGGGGCAACCTGCAGGAAATGCACCTTTAGGTCCTTCTAGGTGGCATTAGGAGTTCAGGATCCTGGGATCAAGATGGAAAGGCAAAGATTGAGAAATCGGGCTAGGAAATCCCACAGAGCCCAGCCAGACAGGACATCCTGGGCAATGATGCTACCTTGTGGCTATGGAATGCTTGGCCAAAGGAAAAAGAAAGAATCTACAGATGAAACAGTCTGAGATGTCATTAGTCGGCAGTCATTTAACAATCACGTAATATGGGTCTCCAGTACCTGTCAATATGTTGTACTGCAGTGCCCTGCACAGTACTGTGATATTGGAAGCTACCTCAACAACACCTGAAATACCAACAGGGTCACTCATAAAGGGATGGTTTCAAGGGAGCTTCCAGACTAAGACTTGCTTGAAGACATACTTTCAAATTCTATTAATGAAAATCCTACACATTACATGTGAATGTTGTCTGATACAGTCTGAAAAATAAGGCCTCTAGAGCACCCAGGTTAACTCCTGTGCAGCAGGCTGCCGTCTCTCAGGGCCAACTCAACAATATCTAACAATAGCAATCAAGGTCTAGCTTCCAGAACTGGAAATGGACCTGCCTTCAAGGACCTAATCCCTTACCTCCAGGCAGTGGCCAATCCCTGTGTCATCTATTTCCATAAAGCCAACCTAAATGCAGGCTTCCAAAGTTCTCAATATGTCACATCAGTATGCCAATTAAGGCAGTCTGTTTGTTCACTGGCCCCCCTATCCTCAAACTCCCTTACCTTCTATTTGTCCTATACATTTTGTCCAAAAGGCAAATATGAAATCAGTTCCTGGCTTAAAACCCTTTTCTGGTTCACCATGACCTGTATCTTAGCATCCTAGCCCTCTAGGACAAGGCTCTAGCTAGTTCTCATCATCCTTCAGTCCCCATAGGTAGGACACATAGGTCATCTACCCAAAATGCCCTTCTCCCCAGCTGCCCAGTCATGACCGCTTGCCATAAACAACAGAGCAAACAGAAGAGCCTTGGGAGGAATGGTTGTCTGAATTGCTGATGTATCGAGTATGGAGGGAGGGGGATGTCTGACCTCACTGGGATCAGCTGTGAGTTGTTAATACTGTTGATGGGGACTGTTCCTCCTCTTAAAGCTGACGGAGCTCAGATGCTACTATCCCCACCTCCCTAGTCACTACTCACCAAAGCAGTCTGCAGAGCACTGTCTTTGTGAACTATGTTGTGCCAAGTGACCCGCATGTCCCCTTGACCATGGTCCTAAGTTCCCAGGGTCAGCAACCCTTTGCTGCAAAGTGTTTGGTTATAATTAAAAGATTTTTATTATTTTTCCTAGTCTTCTGTACTATATATGTGCGTCTATGTACAGAATTTATAGATTTGCATGTAAAAATAGCTGCCAAAACTGTATAATAATGGTATAGTCCTACTTGTCTATGTGTACCTGTTCACATCGCTTCACAGTTTAATGTGCTTTTACTGATAATGCCAACTTTAAGTATGTAATACTATTAACCTTTGTTATCTATAATGCTTGTGCCATCTGTCTTCCTGTTCCATAATAATACTGATGACCACCTGCTTTTCTGTATATTGCACTTCTCAGCACTCAATTAAATGTGTCTTTTATTTACTTGGAAAAAGATACCATCCTGGGAAAGATGGTGGGTCAGAGAAAGAGGGAAGACCCTCAAGAAATGGACTAATACAGTGACTGATAAGAATGGGCCTCAGTGTACTAGATATGGTCAGGAGGGTGCAGGATAGGTCAAGGTTCAAATCTCTTGTTCATAAGGTCACTATGAGTTATAGGTGACTCAATAGCACATAACAACAAAAAACCAACACTTATTTACTTAACTATTTTTCCTACCTTTCCATTCTTGGTAATCACCAAAGAATGTTTCTTTGTGTAAAAATTCCCCTTTTATGGTAGTGAATTCATACAGTACCAGTCCTTTTGTGATTGACCTACTTCAAAGGAAGCTTGAGTGGTGTAGTGAATAAGCAGTTGTGCTGCCACACAAAACAAGCAATCTGAACCCGGCAGCTGCTCCAAGGGAGAAAGATGTGCGATCTGGTTCCATGCAACTTACAGCCTCTAAAAACCCACTGAAGAGTCAGTTCCTAATTGATGACTATGAGTTGAAATGAAAGTCTTTCAGTTCCCCTTGACTATGGCCCCAAGCTCCTAGGCCTAATGATGTATTCTCTCCAAGTATTTGGTTATAATTGAGAAGTTTTCCCAGTTTTGCCCAGTTGGGAGCTCCTAGTAGCATAGCCCTTAAAATCAAAAGTGGCAGGGAGTACTGTTGGCCTCATGGCAAAGAAGCTGCATGGCAGTATCAGAGGTATGCAGTTCAAATCCACCATATCCTCTGCTGGAGAAGGAGGGGCAATCTCCTCCTGTACCAGTCAGATCCAATTTGATGTACACACACAAAATATAATATAATTAAATAAAATAAAAATTGGGGAAAAAAAATCAAAGGTGGCACCTCCCCGGAAGTTTAAATCCAACGGAGCTCCAAGGTAGAAAGAGGGCAATCTCCTCACACTCAAGGGTCAGCTGTCAGTCAGTTCTGACCCAAGAGCAAAGATTTTTCTTGGGTTTTTGTTTTGGTGTTTTTTTTTAAAGTCCTCCAAGTTCATGTAGTTTATGAAGTATTTGGACAGTTTATCATTGTTCTTTTAATTTTTCACAATATTCCAATGTGTGTATATCCCATAGTTTGTTTACACATTCATTCTTTTGATGGGTACTTGGGATGTTTCCATCTCTTTGCTACTGTCAATAATGCTGCAGTGAACATTATTCACTCCCTGCCATTGTGTCAGCTGCAACCCACCAAGGACCATCCACTGAGCTTCCCTTAAAGGGAAATCTTAATGAAAGAAGACTGCTCACTTAAAGGTCAGAGAGTTGCTAGTGAATTTAAACTACCAAAGATGGAACCAAAATCTGCTATGGTTTGTGGCACCAGAGCTCTTGCAACAAACAAAAGTGGTGTTGTTGATTGTCAAGTCAAGCATGATTTATAGTGACCCAATGAACAAAAGGCCTGATGCCTGTAACTATCGTCATTTATCAAAGTTCATAGAGTTTCCAGAGACATGTTGTTTAGGAAGTGGATGCCACTCCTGCCTCCAAATAAAAATGTGCACTATAAAAATGTGGTACTATTCTCACATCTTAAGAGATCTACCCAGTAGTGGAATTGCTAGATTTACCAATTCTGACATGAGAACTGCCCTCCCTCAAAGCACTCTCCACTTCCCTGTTAGGTTCACTAATTTGTTGTGATGGCCACAAAGAACACAGACAACACTCACAATTATGTGGTTGACTAGGAACTAACAAATGCAGGTCTGGATGCACTCACTAGTCTATTCCAGAAAATCTGGAGGACTGCTGTCTGGCCAATTTATTGGAAGAGGTCCTTTAATGATCTTCAACAGCATTTTGCTTGCATGTGATATTAATAAGATAGTTCAACAGCTTCCACATTCTGCTGCATCCTCTTTCTTAGGAATGTGAACAAATACAGACCTCTTCTAATCAATTGTGAGGATGGCACAGGACAGAACAGGGTTGAGATTTGTTTTCATAGGGTTTCTATGTGTTGTACTCCAATCAACAGCACCTCACAAAAGGGTGCAAGTCAGGCTCAGGGACAGTCTGGAAATAATAGAATGCAGAGCATTATCTCTGTGGACTTAGCCTGGAAATCCATTAACCAAGCTAAGGTCCTCTGCCTCAAGAATTTTGTTCATAGTTAAAAAGTTTTTATAATTTTCCCCAATTTACGCTACTATATACAATTTTCTCTTTATAGCATATAAATATATATAGAGAGAGATGCCAGTTGGCCTAGTGGACAGAAAGTGATGCTACCAAGCCAAAGATCGGTGACTATAATCTGCAGCCTTTAGGCCTGTTTTCAGTCAAACATTCTTCTAGGTTGTATAGCCCTGGTCTGTACTCTTGTTGTACAGAGGTAACTTGTGGTTGCTGTGAAGCTGAACACTGTGACACTGATGTGTCAAATGCGATAATGGTTACCCATGGTGGACAGTGTTGGGTGGAGCTCCCGATTAAAACAAGCTTGGAAGCAGGAGTGGCATCCACTTTCGTAAATAGCTTGTCTCTGGAAACCCTATGAACCTGGAAAAGGATGAAAGTCACACAATTGTTAAGGACTTTCGTTCCTAGGGTCGCTATGAGTAGTCTATGACTCGACGGCACTTAACAACATCAAACATATACAACTGTCTCTTTATAGCATATACATATATGCAGACATAGCTATATACATACACATGCATATGTATATGAGTATACTTATAAGTCACACCTATATCACTGTGAGATACTTCTTCAATTAGTACAACTTCTAGTCAGGACAGCTCCTTGTTGGCAATGCCTGCAGACAAATTGTGCTTTGAAACTGGGCTACCCTACCCTTGGCTTGGTCAGCCAAGAGCCTCTTCTGATGAGAACCTCTCAGCCTCTGTCTGCCCTACCTGGACAGGTAAGTACTATAGCTCTTCAGCTCGGCTTAAGTGCCGAGAGGTGCTCTACTCTGCCAGCATGCCTCCTGTCTAAACACTCAACTCTCGCTCCATGGGCTGGGAAGCCCACCATTACTATTTCCTGCTAGTTTCATCATCCTGCACACATCTCACAGCCAGTTTCTCAACATGTCTTACAATTTTCAACATAATAGCTCTGTCTCCTGGGTCAAGGAGGTTCTCAGTGTAGGAACACCAGGTACCCAGGTCTGGTGTCTTCTTTTCTGATGAAAGTGAAATCTCCTTCAACTTCTACAATATTGGCCATTTTGTGAGCCACAAAGACCACAAGATGTTCAAACCTAGACAGGCAAGAATTTGCCTTTCAGGAATTTCTGTACCATAGATGGGGCACCTGTCCGTCATGGAGTTAGAAGTCTGATTCAACCATTCTATTGATGCCTTCATTTTTTATATTTGGTATCAGAAGCAGGATTTGAACGCATGCTTCTATTCAGAACTGTCATATTCATCTCTATATAATCCAGCTTCTCTACTTATTGGCTCAGTGTACAGATTCAATAAGTAAAAAAGGATACAACCCTGACACACATCTTTTGTGATTTAAACTCATGCAGTGTTCCTTTCTTCTGCTTGGACAACAGCTTCTTCTCATAAGAACAATTAAGTGCTCTGGGATGCCCATGATTCTCAACGTTAGCCATCTTTTTATGATAAACATAGTCAAATGTCTTTGCAGTCAATAAAAAAACACATAAACATCCTTCTGATATCCTCTGTTTTAAGCCAAGATGCACGTAATATCAGCAATGATATCCCTTAACCACCAGCTCTCCTCAATTCAGCTGGAATTTCTAACGTTCTGTCTGGCTGTTTTGTAATGATTTATAGCAAGATAGTACTTGCATGGGATATTAACGATACTATTTCATAATTTCCAATTTTACTTAATCTCCTTTATGGGGGTGGGATCAAATATCAATCAGTTAGACAGGTAACTGTTTTCCACAGTTGTTGGCAGAGACTGGTGAGCATACTGATGGTTGTATCTATTTCCTGAAACATATCAACGGGTACTCCATGAATTCCTAGGGCCTTATTTCTTGCCAATGCTTTCAGTGCAGGTTGGATGTCGCCTTTCAGTATTATTAGTTCTTGATTATATGTTACATTCTGAAATGGTTCAGTGTAAATAAATTCTTTTTGGTACAGTGATTCTGTGTTTTCACTCCATCTTGTGTTTTTTTTAAATTAATTATTAATTTCAGTAAAAATATACAGAGACTTTGGATTTCCATTCATTCATTGTTGCACTTTTCTCCCCTCCCGAACCTCCCCCCTAGTACACTACCCTCTTGGAAAAGTAAAAGACAAATTCTTACATTGTTTTACAAACCCTCCCAAAGGTCCACTCCACCAGGTACCCTTTACTCTAGACTCCTGTCATGACAAAAATAATTAATCACATATCCCTTTTAAACAGTTTTCTCCCTCATCTGTTTCAGTGCAGTATACACTACTGAACTCATCTTTCTCAGTCTCTCTCCAAACCTAAGGTCAGTCCTGTTTTACAACAGTGGCACCAGGCAGTATTTGTCCTTTTGTGACCGAGATAATTCACTCAGCATAATATCCTCCACAATCACCCATTTTGAATAATATTGCATGAGTTCCTTGTTTTTCAATGCAGCATAGTTTCCATTGTGTAAATATACCACAGCTTCTCTATCCATTCGTTTGTTGATGGGCACTTAGGTTGTTTCCAACTCCTTGCTATTGTGAACAAACCCACAATAAACATGGGTGTGCCTATATCTGCTTGGATATCAGTTATGGTCTCTTTGGGGTATATTCCCAGTAGTGGAATTGCTGGGTCAAATGGTATCTC
>NW_006400083.1:2888-24146 GCF_000299155.1 Elephantulus edwardii | reverse complement strand
AAAATTAATAAAATAAAATTTTAAAAAATTGAAAATAAAAAAAGACAATAACAAAACCAGAGGAAGGTTTACATATGGCGAGGCTTATCTAGTATGCTGAGAGGGGGGTGGAGGAACACTTCATTGGAATAAGTCAGAAGAAAGGACAATGTGCAATGATAGGATACACAGACACTGTGTATTGTATATAACAATATGGATCAGCATTATGATTAACTGAGTGAGAGGATGGATTGGGTGCAGAGCTTAGTGCATAGATCAGCATGGTGAAGGGAAAGTAAGGTAAATTGAAGGTTTGATGAGATGTTGTATTTAATAAGTGGCAGTGATTAACTGTAATTGATATTTAAAAGACAAAGACATCTCTGTAACAGGTAAGTGGTATTAGTGGTTACCAGATGGCAAGAGAGACAGAAGTGAGACTTGCTGCTTAAGAGGCAATGAGCTTATGTTAAGGTGGAGAAAGAGATCTGAAAACAGATAGAAGGAATGCTCATATAAGACAGCAAACACAACCAAAGGCTCTGAGCTATGCACATAAAGAACACTGAAATGGCAACTGTTTTGTTGCATATAGGCCACAATTTAAAAAAAAGTAGAGTTAAAAAGTACAGGTTTTCCTGCTGAAGCACAAATTCTAACTCAGAAAGTTTGTCAATAACTATGCAAACAAAAATAAGAGTTGTTGCTGTGAAGTCATTTGAGACTCATAGTGACCCTACGTACAATAGCTCTGAATCATGCTCTATGCTGAGCCAATTTCACGGTCTACGACACACTCACTCCCATTAGCCCAATCACTGAGTCAATCCATCTCATCCAGGATTTGTCTTCTTTTGCGCAGTCCCTCCACCCTCCCAAGCATGACGTACCTCTCCAAGAACTGATTGCTCCTTGCAATATGCCTAAAGTACGTCAGATGAAGCCTCAGAATCCTTGCCTCCAAGGAGCAGTGTGGCCCCACCCTCTCAAGGATGAACCTGTTTGTCCTCCTAGGAGTCCAAGGTATATTCAGTACTCTTCTCCAACACCACAGCTCAAAGGCATCGATTGTCTTTCTATCATTCCTAGTCATTGTCCAGCTTTCTGATGCATAGCAAGTAATTTCGAAGACTGTGGTCTGTATCAGGTGCACCTTAGTCTCCAAACTGACACTGTTGCTCTTTAGTATTCTGGAGAGGTCCCTGACAGCCACCTTTCCCAGTGCAATTCGTCTTTTGACTTCCTGGCTGCTGGTACCAAGAGTGTTGACTGTGGAGCCAAGCAAACTAAAGTTGTGAACAATCTCAATCTCCTCACCATCTATCATAATGCTGCCAACTGTCCCAGTGGTGCAAATCTTTGTTTTCTTTATATTGAGCTTCAATCCATATTTAAGTCTGCAGTAATTGACCTTCTGGAGCTAATGCCTCAGGCCCTTCTCAGTTTTGACAAGCAAGGTTGTGTCATCAGCATAACGCAGGTTGTTGATGAATCTTCCTCCAATACTGATGTCAAATTCCTCCTCATAGAGCCCTGGCTCCCAGATGATCTGTTCCACATATAGACTGATAGGACACATCTCTGGTGTACACCCTTCCCAATTTTAAGCCATGAAGTATTTCCCTGTTCTGTTCTGATGACTGCCTCCTGGTCCAGGTACTGGATTTGCATAAGCAAAAAGTGTTCTGGGATTATCCTTCTCAGAGTCAGCCACAATTTGTTGTGATCTACACAGTCAAATGCCTTTGTATAGTCAATGAAACATAGATAAAACATTCCTCTGGTGATCTATGCTTTTAGCCAAGATTCTTCTAACATTAGCTATAATATCCCTAGTGCCACAGCCTCTTCTAAACTCAGCGTACACACCTGACAGTTTTCTCTTGATGTGCTGTTCCAATCATTTTTTAACAATTTTCAGCAGAATCTTGCTAACATGTGTTATTAACAATATTGTTCAATTATATCTGCACTCTGGGAAATTGTGTAAGTTAGATGGCAATGTTAACAGAAGGTGACCAGCGTCAGTGTTCCTAAGTTCATTTTCCTGGATGAGGTGAAGAAGGAGGACATCTCAACTTATGAAGAGTAGCACCCCTGAATGGTCAGAACACCTAAATGAAGAGCCATGAAAGAGAAATCCAGGTAAAACAAGTAGGTAGTGCTGAAGAGCCAGAGTGACCAAGCAGGGCAAAGAAAGCCTCCGGGGCAGATGGGCAATTGAGGAACATAGGGTCAGAAAATCAGGGGCCCAATCACAAAAGATCTTGTTGGTAAGATCAGAAGTTAGCAGAAGGCTGTGACCAAGGGAAGAGGTGGGTAACAGAATTTGTTTCTGTTTTCAGAGGCTTACAGAGGATGAGGAGAACAAGAGATGAAAACAGCAAAGCAGGGGAGCTCTGGTGGCCTAGTGGCAAGAAGCTGCAACTACAATCCCAGAGGTGCACGGTTCGAATCCACCAGATGCTCTGCCGGGGAAGGAGGGGCAATCTCCTCCTGTACCAGTCAGATCTGATTTGACAGTACACGCACACAAAAATAATAAAATAAAAAAAAATATTAAAAAAAAAAGACAAGAAAACAGCAAAGCAGAGGCAGCTCCTGAAGATTGCAGACAGCAGCGTGGAGCAAGAGCAGCAGCAAGCTCTGGCTCTATTATGGGGGTCCAGCCAAGAGGACTTGCTAAGGAATTACTTCTAGGTTTTTAGCGTGAACCACTGGCTGGAAGACAGGGCTAACACGGGATGTCTGAGGGGAAGAAGAGATTCAGGGAAGAGGCATAACCAACAGTCCTGCTTGAGCCATGTTAAACTGAGGTATCAATGAGTTTTCCAGTAAAGGATGGGGAAGTCAGTCTGGCTCACAGATGTTGTCTAAAGTCCAGTGTTCTCGGAATTTAATTTGTGGGGATTTGGGTACAATGTAGATTTGGGTGCCTGAAACTCAACATTTCCAGCAAGCTCTCTTGAGAGGCCAATACTGCTGCTGCACAGACTGTAAGGCGGCAAACCCTACAACAGCTTAGGGAGGATGGCCAGAGGCTTACACAACCTACAGAACAAGATCCTTCATTTCCAAAATGGAAAAACACAAAATAGAAGACCCAAGAGCCCTCATGTGGCCTGTCAAGCTTAAAATATTTAATGTTTGCCCTCTACAGGAAGAGCTTGCCAGCCTGATCTGTAACAGCTAAAAGAGAAGAGAGACCACACTGGGTCCTAAGCATAGTACCAATCTGTTCATTATTCTATGAATCCCTGGTGGTGCAGACAGTTACATGCTGGATAACTAACACAGAGGTGGCAGTTCAACCTTCTCGGAGAACCGGCCTCCTGAAGCCCCTCTGAAGAGCAGTTCTGACTTGCATGGCAGTGCTGGCCTTAGAATGTTATCAGCTAGGCAAAATTACCATGCCTATTTTGGGCAAGGACAATAAAAGTACACTTACACTGCACATTTACTACTTTGGCTAAGACTGTGAACCCTAAGAGGTAACATCAAGGCTGCCAGGTAGCAAGGGTACTTCTGGGGTTCCTCATGGGAAAGCAGGTATGTGGTAGGTCAAGGACCGCCTCTTTCAGTTTTCAGAGCAAAATGTTAAAAACAGAAAGAAATGGCATTGGCACAAAAGCACAGTTACAAAAGCACCAAAAAAACCAAAGGAAAAAAAATAAGAAAGATAAAAGTCATGGATTCTACATGGCAATACTCTGGACGATATCCTGTGGTCCTTGGCTGTGGGTATGGGGAAAAGATGTGGGGACAGAAGAAGGCAAGTGAAAACTTGGCTCCAGGGCCAGCTGATCAGTAGTAGCCACCAGCACAGATGCCTGTTACCTTTTCCCCAACCATGTGGAGGAACACATCTGCTCAAATGTCAACCCTGAAGGAAGGAAGTACAGCTGTCCACTTCTGCCAACCTAAACCAATTTATCTGGCTCTTTCTCTAAGCAAGATCAGGCTGTTTTTCCTTCAGCTATGAAAGGTTTACTCGTCTCACAGGTGTCCAAAGGACAACAATAGCATGTTTTCTTAAGAAGGGAAAAAAGCTAGAATCTCTCACAAAAACCATGGCAGGATATTCACAAAGTCCAACTGTGCTCCAAAGTGTTAGAGGGCAAATGGAAAAACAAGAGGATATTTCAGTGTTGCCATGTGTTAAAATGCACACCCTGAACTTCCACAAGAGGAGAACCTTTAAAGTCAACTTGTGCCATCCAGTTTGTAGAAGGCTGCCAACAAATATCCCTAGCCTAACCACAGAAAAGATAAAGAAGTGTCATGTGTAGCTTTTGGCATGGAATACTATTCTCCTTCTTAATAAGTCATGAAAATACAGGCAACCAGATGCAAACCTCTTTCTGTTTCATGAGAACTATTTATACGGGATCAAATTGACAACAGAACCTTGAAGGTTAAAGAGGACTTAGGAGACAGTGAGTTTCTATTACTGGGAACAACTCAGAAGCAACTTAAAGAATCAATGTCACAGAACTTACTTGTAGAAATTGCCAATTCATTGCATGCCCTACTGTGAAGATTCTCAATAATACAAAAATCTGTCAACAAAGAAACCAAAATTCTTTTCTTTTTCTGACACATGCTACAACAAAGATGAACCTTGAAAACAACACAGAGTAACAGACGCCATTCATGAAAGAAAAAATATTATATGATCTCACCTATGAGAAATAACTATTGGCTACTAAGGAAACTCTGGGGGCCTAGTGGTAAAAAGTTGCACTGCAATCCTGAAGGCACATGGTTTGAATCCACCAATTGCTCTCCTGGAGAAGGAGGGACAGTCTCCTCCTGTGCCAGTCAGATCCAATTTGATGGTACATAACAAGAAAGAAAAGGGGGGGAGGGGCAGAAATACCTATTGATTACTAATGGCATTTAGGGCAGATGGGCAGGAGAGGGCAAGGCAGACAGTGCTTAGGGCTAAGGGTGAAGGGTTGGAGTATTTGCGAACCACCAGCAGTGATGGTTGAGCTCAATCAGTATGATCAACATCCCTGAATGTACATGTAAAGTCTGCTGAAATGGCAAAGAATTTATCCCCAAAGTCCAGAGCTCCGTTGGCCTACTGGCAAGAATCTGCACAGTAATCCCCAAGACACACAGTTCAAGTCTACTAGCTGCTCCAAGGAAAAAATTGGCAATCTCCTTCATGCAAGTAACTGCTTCTGAAAACCTGCTGGAGGGCAGCTATGGGTCAGTTCTGACTCAATGGTACACAACAACTAAGTCCAACAATAAAAAAATAATATGTGAAAAGACAAAAAGCTTACCTTTTTCTTTGACCCATGCCTTTCCCAAGGCTCCTTGAGAACACAACTTATTCCCTTAGACAGAGTCTGACAGAAGCAGTCATTCTCTGCAGCACCCAAAAGATGGCCTGAGAGCAGGAAGACCAAAGCCCACAGGAAGGTGAGTTTTCCTGCCAGCTACTGTGATTTGGTACTAACTATTTAACTTTTCAAAACCTCAGTTTCTTAATTCGTAAAGTCCACAGGGCTATTTTAAAGGTTAAATAATAAACAAAATCCTTGGAATGGTGTCTAGAATATATGTTGTTGTTATGTTCCGTTGAGTTGTCTGCAACTCATACCAGCCCTATGTATAACAGCCCTAAACCCTGCTCTATCTCATGCCAAACTTACTGTCTCTGACACACCTATACCCTTAGCCCCAGTCAATGAATCAATCCGTCTCATTCAAGGTCTTCCTCTCCTGCACTTTCCCTCCACCCTCCCAAGCATGACATCCCTCTCTAAGGACTGATCCGGCCTTGCAAAATGTCCAAAGTATGTCAAACGAAGCTTCAGAATCCTTGCCTAAAAGGAGCAGCCTGGCTCCACCCTCTCTAGGACAGACTTGTTTGTTCTTCTAGCAGTCCATGATATATTCAATACTCTTCTCCAGTACCACAGCTCAAAGGCATCAAACCTCCTTCTATCATCCCTAGTCATTGTCCAGCATTCTGTTGTATAGCAAGTAATTGCAAAGACCATGGCCTGCATCAGGTACACCTTAGTCTCCAGACTGACATCACTGCTCTTCAGTACTTTGGAGAGGACTCTGACAGCAGACTTTTCCCCAATGCAATTAGTCTTTTAATTTCCTGGCTGCTGGTACCAAGAGTGTTGATTGTAGAGCTAAGCAAACTGAAGCTGTCAACAATCTCAACCTCTTCACCATCTATCATGATGCTGCCAGTCAGCCCAGTGATGACAATCTTCGTTTTCTTGATGTTGAGCTTCAATCCATATTGAAGGCTGGAATCCTTGACCTTCTGCAGCAAGTGCTTCAGGTCCTGGTGAAAATCTTTGTTTTCTTGATGTTGAGCTTCAATCCATATTGAAGGCTGGAATCCTTGACCTTCTGCAGCAAATGCTTCAGGTCGTCCTCAATTTCAGCAAGCAGGGTTGTGTCATCACATAACCCAGATTGTTGATGAGTCTACCTCCAATCCTAATGCCACGTTTCTCCTCACAGAACCCAGCCTCCCAGATAATCTTTTCCACATATAGATTGAAAAAATATGGAAATAGGACACATCCTTGCCGCACATCTTTACCAATTTTGAACTATGCAATATTTTCTTGCTCTATTCTGACGAATGCCTCCTGGTCCAACTATAGGTTTCACATAAGCACAATCAAATGTTCAGGGATTCCCACTGTTCTCAGAGTCAGCCACAGTTTGTTGTGATCTACACAGTTAAATGCCTTTGCATAGTCAAGGAAACACAGACATTCCTTTGGTACTCTCTGCTTTCAGCCAAGATCCATCTGGCATTAGCTATAATATCCCTAGTGCCATGGCCTCTTCTGTAGGTAGGGTTTAAAAAGTGCTCACAATTATTATTACTCACTTGTTATTGTTGTTCTTAAGTTCTGCGGACTCGAGATGACTCATAGTGACCCTAGGAACAAAAGACCTGAACACTTGTATAACTTTCACTGTTACTCCAAGTTCATAAAGTTTCCAGAGGCAAGCTACTTCTGAAGTGGATGCCACGCCTGCTTCCAAGCTTGTTTTAATCGGGGAGCTCCACCAAACACTGTCCAGCATGGGTAACCATTATCACATTTGACACATCAGTGTCACAGTGGTTAGCATCACAGCAACTACGAGCTACCTCTGTACAGCAAATGGATACCCCAGTGCTATACCACTTAGAAGAATGTTTGACCAAAAACTACTAAAACCAGGCCTGAGGGCCACAGATTAAAATCACCCACCTTTGGCTTGGTAACATAACTTTCTATCCACGAGGCCCACAGAGCTCTCTCTATGTTGTTGTTAAGTGTCATTGAGTGGATGAAATTCAAGAATAGGTTTCACATAAGCACAATCAAATGTTCTGGGATTTCCATTCCCCTCAGAGTCAGCCACAGTTTGTTGTGATCCACACAGTCAGATGCCTTTGCACAGTCAATAAAATACAGATAGACACTCCTCTGAAACTCTCTGCTTTCAGCCAAGATCCATCTAACAATAGCTATAATATCCCTAGTTCCATGGCCTATTCTAAATCCAGCCTGCACATCTGGCAGTTCTCTGTTGATGTGCTGTTCCAGTCATTTTTGGATAATTTCTAGCAGAATCTTGCTTACATGTGATATTAATGATATTGTTTGATAATTTCCACACTCTGTAAGGTAACCTTTCTTTGGAATGGGAAAAAAATATAGATCCCTTCCAGTCAGTTGGCCAGGACATTTGATTGTGCTTATGCAAAACCTATACTTGGATCAGGAGGCCATCATCAGAACAGAGCAAGGAAATACTGCATGGTTCAAAATCGTAAAGGGTATATGCCAGGGATGTGTCCTACCTCCATACCTTTTCAATCTATTTATAGAATTGATTATCCAGGAGGTTCATCTCTAGGATGAGGAGTGTGGTATAAGGACTGGAGAAAGACTCATCAACCACCTTCATTAGGCAGATGACACATGCTTGCTTGCTGAAACTGAGAAGGACCTGAAGGACTTGCTGTAGAAGGTCAAGGACTATAGCCTTCAATATGGATTGAAGCTCAACATCAAGAAAACAAGTATTCTCACCAGTGGGCCAATCGGCAGCATTATGATAGAGAGTAAAGAGATTGAGATTGTTAACAGCTTTAATTTGGTTGACTCCACAATCAATATTCTTGGTACCAGGAGCCAGGAAGTCAAAAGATGAATTGCATTAGAAAGTTCAATGTCAGGGACCTTTCCAAAGTGCTGAAGAGCAATGATGTCTGTGTGGAGATGAAGGTGTGTCTGATCCAGGCCACAGTCTTTGAAATTAATTGCTATGCATCAGAAAGCTGGACAATGACTAGGAATGATGGAAAGAGAATCGATGCCATCTGATATACTTTGGGGATGTTGTAAGGATGGACCAGTCCTTGGAAAGAGACATAATGCTTGAGATGGACTGATTCAGTGACTGGAGTGAGAAGGGTAGGTGTGTCAAAGACAATAAAGTTGGCACAGAATACAGCAGGTTTCAGGGCTATTGTAGATAAGGT
Organism: Elephantulus edwardii; assembly: GCF_000299155.1. Lineage (NCBI taxonomy): Eukaryota > Metazoa > Chordata > Mammalia > Macroscelidea > Macroscelididae > Elephantulus > Elephantulus edwardii. The sequence continues at coordinate 15,634 of NW_006400083.1, read as the reverse complement.
CGGTCGCTATGAGTCGCAAGCTACTCAACAGCACATAACAACAACAGTGGATGAAACCTTTCTATCTCATGAATCACACACCTCTCTAACACATACTCCAGCAGAGCAGGGCTTCTCAGCCAAGGCACCGCTGTTGTTCAGCTAGCATTGGGGAAGGAGCTGTCTTAAGCACTATAAGGTGGTTAACAGCAGCCCCAGCCTCTGCCCACCAGTAGTCAGTAACACTCCTCATCTCTAGTGTGGCAACCAAAAAGGTCTCAGGATTACTGTCAGTTATGAGGAAGTGAATGTTTAGCAGCTGAGCCTCCTTTCTTCTATTAAGAACCATTGCTGCACTGGAATATAGCAGTCACTCACAGAGAGTTCTAGTCACCTTATCTAATCTTCCGCTCTCTCCACATGTAAGCACCTCTGCCCTCTTTTGCTTACCACTCAGCTGCCTCGGAGGGAACAGATGATAAGTGCTGTAGATATCATTGGAGAATTGTAGTTGGAGCTCAGGGCTGCCCGACAGAAGCTGGGCCATCTGCTCCACCTGAAACGGTGTCTTCTCCAAGATCACAACAGCATCCTCTCCATTCATTTCTCCCGGAGCCTCATTCACCTATCGGTAGAGACAGAACGCTGGTGAAGCCTGGAGAGCAGAGGCAGAAGATTCCAGGGCCTGTGAAACCCCAATTCTAGAGATAACCCTCCTCCAAGTTTTCTCAAAAGCATGCATACTTTTTCTCCCAGAGAAGGCACTGCAAAAACCCAGTCCCCAGAGAAACTCTCACACCAAGGGGTAGACTACCTAATAAGAAAGGTAAGCACAGGTTCATTCGTACTTACTGAATGACCTGTAGTGAGAAATTTCAACATATCTTTTAAGAAGTGAAACCCAAGGACACGGGCCAGAGTACTAGGTAAGAACAAGTAAGCCTGTGCTTATCTTATTTGTTTGGTCCTATCCCTGTCGCCAACTGTTAACCTGAAAACAGGCTTTGATTCTACAGGAAGGTGCTAAGAAGTTGGGAGAGAGGCAGACAGCAGCCATACCTACAGTGAGAATCTTTGATGTAGTGGAAAAATGTGAAACTGTTCATTGCAGATTAGTTAGCAAGCATAATTAAATCACTTTCCTTCCTTATGGGATAATCCAACACTGCTCATGCTTTTCTTCTAAAAGATGCACAGCATCTCAGGTTGTCTTGTTTTAGGCTTACAAGGCCTCTGCCAAGTATATTCCATTTTACAGAGGAAAAAACTGAGTGTTCCAGAGATGAAGCGACTTGCCCAAAGACAAATTAGCAATGATGACAGAGAAGCTGGACTGTAGGTCTCCCCAAGCATGAAGGTTTTCATGGCAGGTTATTTATCAGCTACTGCAGACCGAAGACAGGTTAAGGTTGGAAGAAACAACCAGAACCTTACCAATAAGCAGAACACACGGAAGCCTCAGCCCAGCCCCACTCTTAGAGCTCTTCCTGGGCTCTGGGCAACCCTGACACCTGACATTGTCACTGTCCAGTTTCTTTTTTACTCCTGCTCCACAGCTAAGTACATGGTACTGGATGAAGCCAGACAGGTATGCACATCTACCAGGGACAGCCCACACTCCTGCAGACAGACGGTGACTTCTCACCAGCATACCTTTGTGTCTGTCTGTCCATGCATGGCACAAGGAGCTGAGGGCTGTTAGTTGCTGCTGGGTGGGCCTCAGCTCGCAGAAACCCCACTACTCACACTGTCAACAATACTGTTAGAGCTGTGCCATGATCAGCTGCTGATGGGGGATATCCAGGAGAATGCCAGACCTTTCTTCCTGGTCTGGGTGTGGAAAGTAGGCTGAAATCTATTCAGCAACAAAGCAACACATGCAAGCCTCCAAGCTGATCGGTAGTGGCTGCAAATAAGATATACTAGCTAGGAACCAAACCTAGATTTCCCACAATCAAGGCAAGAATTCTAAACTACTACTGCCCAGCACATCGTTAGGAATTCCGAACTTAATAAACCAACTCCTTCCTTAAGGGCGAAAGCCGGAAAAGCCCAAAACTTTAATCTCCCAGTTGGTATATTAATCCAAGGCCGGGGACTAGACAGACAGTCCAGTAGTATTACTGGATTCCTACTCTTAGTGGCAGTACTTAGAACACTCAACTCGGATGGTTCAAAACCACGAGGGTGTAGTGGGAAGAAGAATGCTGTGGAGAAAATTAGTTGTAAAAAGATCACAGTACAGGAAACCCCAAGGGCACTTCTATTGTTTCAAGGGCGCCATGAACTGGACTCCGGAGTGCGCTTAGTTTCAGAGCTTTTCAAAAACCTGCACTTTACAAGTGTTAGCTATTTTCTAGTGAAGGCGGATTTATGGACATTAGACTGAGGCGTTCTGATTCCCTTGCTTGATTGACCTTTCCCATAGCCTCCACCCCTTCAAGCCAGCAGTGCTGCACCCTGTCCCCCCGAAGTGTCGCTGTACGTTCCAGGAGACTTGGGACGACGGGTCTCTCCGTCCCTTGCAAAGACGCCCAGCCACCTGCAATGTCACCGGTACTTTCTTACCGACAGGTGAAGAGGAGGGGAGCCAAAGGAAGGCCCTCCCAGAGATGATGGGTTCGCCCCGCCCCTCCAGCCGCGCGCGCGCAGTAGTACCTTCCCGTGTAGGAAAAGGATTTTGTCCCGCGCAGACTCCTTCAGCACTTTTTGCACTCTAAAGCCGGAGAACGGTAAGCGGGCAGCGGCAGAGTTACCAGTGCTCACACCTGCTTCTTGTTCTTCCGTGCTAGGAGTTTCTATCTTGTCCGCATTCTCATTACGCTTTCTCTTGAGAGGCTGAACAGACAGAGCCGCCATGCTCCTGCAGAGCCGTGTGCGCCTGCGCAGAGAGAGCCCCTCGCCATCCAATTCCCGCTCCACTCCCCCCATCCCGCTCGGCCCCGCCCCAGACCGTCGGTTCCGCCCTGAGCTCGACCCCGCCCCTCTGGGGGGCTTTATTTTCTGTCTCTGAAAAGCCCTTGGGGAATCAGTTATGAGGTGTTTTAACTTGAAAGGCACATAACAACAGCAGCGAACTGGTAGTACCATAAATTTGACTTGGATTCAGAAGAGGGCATGGAATAAGGACTATCATTGCTTATGTCAAATGGATTTCGGTTTACCCGAAAGATGTTTGCGTCTTATTGGCAATGCAAAGCCAATAAATTGTGAATAACAAGTGCAAAGAATGAGAAGTCCAGAACATTTAATTTGTGCACATGCGGAACCTGTACATAGAATGAGCAGTTTTTAAAAAAGAACAAGAGATTACAATCATAAAAGGTAGACGTCAGGGTTGCATCCTTTCACCTTATCCATTCAGCCTTTATGCTATGTAAATAATCTGTGAGACTGGACTATTTGGAAGATACAGTATCAGAATTGGCACAAGATTCATTAACAGCCTGTAATATGCAGATGACACAACCTTGTTTACAAAAAATAAAGGTCTGAAATAATACCAATTTGAAAGAGCCATCAAAGCATCAACCTTTTCTTCTTAGAGACCCTTTGTTAATTAGAGACCAAACAAGGATTCCCCATTGTCGCCACTCAATGCAGTATTGGAAAACCTACCTAGAACAATAAGCAATAAAAGGAAATAAGATATTGTCAAAGAGAAATTAAAACTGCAGATTTTTTGATAATATACAGAGAAAATCCCAAAGATTCAAAAAGAAAATTCCAGCAAGGAGACAAGGTGTAAGATCACTATTCAAAAATCAGTTGGCTTTGTCTACAGTAAAAGTTGGTGCTTGGTTGTGTTTTGTTGTTTTGTGTGTTTGTTTGTTTGTTTTCCATTCAAACCTTTTATTCTGTTATTGTTGGTGCATGAGGAAAACTGCTTTTCCCATAATTCATGGTGCCCTAGACTTCTGACTAACTTATTTGGTCAGCTGGGAACACCACCAAGCCATATTCTTCTTAGGTTTAGTCAGTTGTTAAGTGTTACCTACTTAATTGATGCTTTCTTTCATACAACCTTTAACAAGAACTCATACGTTGCATTGATTATGCCCCAAGAGATGAGGGACTGGTGATAATGCAGATGGGTACCTCTGAAAAGATTTGCCAACTTCCTGTCCTGTTCTAGCCAGATGTTTTTGAAAACCCTGGGGAAAGACTGAAATTTCCCACCAATCTGAGACTGCATGCAAGTCTTTACAACATTAATTGGAAAAAACAAGAATCTCAACATGACACTCAGGAGGCCTCCACAGATGAAATCATTGACCAGATGCACACTGTGAGACTTTGCAGTAGGCCCCAAGCCAGGGCATTGTCCGACCCATTGCAGAAAAGAATGGGCACCAAGTCTCAATAATATTCTAATCCCATGGCATTTTAGTGCCTTGAAAGCCTGATAAGTGTTTGTAAATTGTTCATGATGCTTGTGGTCTTGAAGCAAAGTCTGAACTCTTTCCTGTGCAGTGGGAATGGCCTCTGTCATCCTGTAAGCTCTGTGGCCAGGCTATAAATCGCAAACTCTGGGGTAGTGATGTATTTGTGGAGAAGGGAATATAAATCCTCACATAGACCAAACATAAGTGCTAGTTTGGTTGTCTTCTGCATTAATGGGGGAAGAATTCCTCGATACAAGTTTCGGAATCCATTGCTCCTCAAATAAAATATTGCATCCCTGGTTTTGATGTCATAGAGCTGTTGTCAAAAAAGGACCTTCTGAATGAGAAATGTGACCACTATGTTGTTGAAAGCTGCACGGCAGCCACAGAGGTAATGTTTCGTTTGACCAACATTTGAAATGTGAGACGATAGTATCCTGTTTTGAAGGTGTCAGGATGTGCGGCCTCTTTTCATGAACTTCTGAACCCAACATGGTGCTTAAGATCTTTCTTCTTTGTGAGAGATTTTTACTTGGTATTTGAGGGATGGTAGATTTCTGTTAAGTTTCGCAATTTTTTCTTTGTTACTGACTAGGTCCTCTCTTCTTGGAATCAATTTTGGTAACTGGATTTCTTGTTTGTTCTCCTGGCAGTCAACGGTATGTTCATCATTCTTCTCCAGCACGACTCAAAGGCATCAATCCCTCTTCTATAATCCCTATTTATTGTTCAACTCTCTGATGCATACTCTGCCTTTTTTATTTTCAGAAGTAATATTTTCTCATTTGAGTCAAAGTTTACAAATCATAAGCATTTTCATCCCATCAGATATTTTGTTTTAGAACATTACAATTAATGAATTACAGTCTCATGAAAACCCTTTCACTTCACCCAACTTGAATTTACTTTTGGCTCCACTCTTCCTAATTCCTGTTAACCCTCCCAAGACTGAATTAGTGTAAACCTTTCCTTAACTTTTTGCATTAGTAGTCTCATATTATAATTGGCCTTTTGTGACTGGTTTACATTACTTAACATAGTTTGTTCTAGATTTATCCATGTTGTACAGCATTTCACAAATTTATAATCATTTTTTAGTTTATCAACTTTCTAAGGAAGCACCAAACTGTTCTTCATAGTGGTTGCACCATTTTGCATTTCCACTAGCAGTGCATGAGAGTTCCAATCTCTTCACACCCTTGCCACCATTTGTTGTTTGAAGTCTTACTAACTACTACATTTTTTGCTGGGGTGAAATGGTATCATGTTTTGATTTGCATATAACAGCTAATGATCTTGAGCATTTCCTCATGTATTTGTTGGTCAAATGAGTAGTTTCTTTGGTGAAGTGTCTTTTCATGGCCTCTGGAATCAAGAAGGAGTTAAGTTCCTTCTGAGAGCAATTGGTGCCTTTGACCAGCGTGGCAGCAGCTGAGGTGGTGAATGAGAACTGACCAGAAACTATCACGATAGTAGAACCAATAGGATTTACATATGCAATATACTTTCATCTGTAAGATCCCGTTATAGGAACTGATTCTCAACTAGCTACATCTTTTGCTGACAATTGCTGAAATGATTTCAATCTCTATGAAAGTAGAATCTACTCTTTATATTTGCATATCCCCGCTGCACTAGGTACAGTGCTTTACAAATCATTTCTCTGAACTGATGCAGAGACTTTAATTACACTGAACTTCTTGTTTCAATTCCAACATCAGATTAATTATAATGAATGTGCCAACCACTAACAACTTTGAGTTTTCAATTATTACAGAATTTCTGGCAGAAGATGCTTACGAGACACACAGGGACATGGAAGATATAAAACTATTTGGAATAGAATGCTCTTTTAAATAAACATGGTAATCAAGCTATAAAACAACCTTTCTAAATCAACCAACTAATGCACAGCCATGTTTATCGTGGCTTTGTTCATAATAGCAAGGGGTTGGAAACAACCTAAGTGCCCATCAATGAATGGATAGAGAAGCTGTGGTATATTAACACAATGGAATACTATGCTGCATTGAAAAACAAGGAACTCATGCAATAATTATTAAAAATGGGTGACCCTGGAGGACATTATGCTGAGTGAAGTATCTCAGTCACAAAAGGACAAATACTGTGTGGTGCCACTGTTGTAAAGCAGGACTGACCTCAGGCTTGGGAGGAGACTGAGAAAGACGGGTTCAATAGTGTATACTGCATTGAAGCAGATGAGGGAGAAAACTGTTTAAGAGGAAACATTATTAGCTATTTTTGTCATGACAGGAGTCTAGAGCGAAGGCTGTATAGTGGAGTGGACATGGCCGGGGAGGGGGGGTTAGAGGATTGTAAAACAAAGAAAAAATTTTTCTTTTACTTTTCCAAGAGGGTAGTGTACTAGGGGGAAGGTTGGGATGTGAGAAAAGTGCAACAATGAATGAATGGAAATTAAATAAATAAATAAAATCTTGTGCTACTACAAAAAAGAAAAATCTGCCAACTAGGTAACATTTAAAAATGCTTTCTCAAAATTAATACATTTCAGTAAGGGCATGTAGCTACAGCTTTTAAACTCTTAGAGGCAGTTTCAGGGTTACAAAGAGCATAGTATCATGAGTGTGTCTTTATATCCTGTCTTAAATGTAAATATAAGAAATACCAACTAAAAATATTATTAGACTCTCAAACTCAAGAAGATTCTGTTTGTGAATATTTCTACTACTTAGGGACCTCTCCAAAGTACTGAAGACCAATGGTGTCTCTCTGGAGAGTAAGGTGCGTCTGATACAGGCTATGGTCTTCGCAATCACTTGTTATGCATCAGAGAGTTGGACAATGACCAAGGAGGATAGAAGGAGAATTGATGCCTTTGAGCTGTGGTGCTGGAGAAGAGTATTGAGAATACCATGGACTGCTAGGAAAACAAACAGATTTGTCCTGGAAAGGGTTAAACCAGGTGGCTCCTTGGAGGCAAGGATTCTGAGGCTCCGTCTAACATACTTTGGACATGTTGTGAGGAGAGACCGGTCCTTGGAGAAGGACATCATGCTTGGGAGGGTGGAGGGACAGCGCAGGGGGGAAGGGCCTCTATGAGGTGGATTGATTCAGTGACTGGGATAATTGGGATGGGAGTGTCAGAGACGGTGCGATTGGCACAGGACAGAGCAGAGTTTAGGGTTGTTGTACATAGGGTCGCTATGAGTCGCAAGCGACTCTACGGCACATAACAACAACAACAACTAGCTCAACTTGTTTCTAAAACCTGAGGAACTTTAAAACACACCACCTGCACTCAGCCCCAACCAATTAAGTCAGAATCTCTATTGGGACAATCTTTCTTTCTCTTTTTGAAGCTTCCCCAGCAGTTCTAATATTGGGGTTGGGAACCACTGCTCAAACAGAATCTCTTATTTAGAAAAAATATATAAGGAATAAAATATAGCAGAGGAAAATGCAATGATATGGAGAATCAGTTAAAACAAATCAAAAGACTCACTCCATGCTTGGTGCCGAAAGCACCAAAGATTACTAAAATTAGAATCTATATCATAGCCCTATCAGTTCAGCAGTTAAGGGGAGGGGGAACCAATGCAAAAAGTACAATAATGCCAGGAAAGAGTTTAGTTAATCTACAATCTAAGAATATTATTTTTCAATGGTAGGAAGACTTGTGTTTCAGAGGTAAGCCAATGCAGAGAATCACAGGGAGGGAACACAACAGGCTTTTATTTCCATGTGGTATCAGGATTGGAGAAAGGTTCATCAACAGTCTGTGTTATGCAGATGACATACCCTGCTTGCTGAAACTGAAGAGGACCTGAAGCACTTGCTGAAGAAGGTCAAGGACTGCAGTCTTCAATATGGACTGAAGCTCAGCATCAAGAAAACAAAGATTCTCACCACTGGGCAAATTGGCAGCATTATTATGGATGGTGAAGAGATTAACAGTTTTAGTTTGCTTGGTTCCACAATCCACACTCTTGGTACCAGCAGCCAGGAAACCAAGAGATGAATTACATTGGGAAAGTCAACTGTCAGGGACCTCTCCAGAGTACTGAAGAGCAACGTCAGTCTGGAGACTAAGGTGCACTGATCCGGGCCATAGTCTGTGCAATTGCATGCTATGCGTCAGAGAGCTGGACAGTGACTAGGGATGATAGAAAGAGAATTGATGTCTTTGAGCTGTGGTGCTGGGGAAGAGTGTTGAATATACAATGGACTGCTAGGAGAACAAACACATTCGTCCTGAGGCTAGTTAGTACCAGAGGCTAAATTTTCAACACCAAAACCGAAAAATAACTTTACAGCCCCTACATTTAATGAACTGTGAAAATAATTCCCCAGGATTGCTTTGAAAATATACCCCTAGCCTGTTAACAAAAATTCCGACTTCACCTGGAAGTCAACTTCATTATTTAACTGAGATTCTTCAGTTATCATCCACCGTTGGCTTGATTGTCACTCCTCTTCGTATCTGACCGCAACCATTTAAACGTCAGTCTTTCTCAAATCTTTGGCTAAGGACAGTTTTTTCTCCCACTTCTGTGCACACAGGATTAGTCAAAACAATTTTGCCCAAATCAGCCTTCACTGCACTAACTCCTCCTCCTATTAACAGAGATCTTATGTTCACCATGAGTACTTCATTCTTAGATAACTTTTGTACCTTTATTACTTTCTTATCTCCTTCAGAGCATTCACCTAGAAGTCCTCTAAGTAAGAAATAGGAAATTTCCAATTCTTTGAAGATATCAGGTAAAGCTGCCACGGTGCCAAATACCTGGCCCATCATTCTGTCAGTTTGGCACAAAGTGGGGTCAACGCCAATAAGACTCCCTGGAGCAGCATACTGAAGATCATTATGTTCTTCAAATGTTGTTGTTGTTATGTGCCGTCGAATTGTTCTTCAAATAGTGACACAAATTTGGAAAAGATTGACTTGCACATGAGTTTGCCTTCACTATCTTGGGAAACAATATCAAGTCTGACTTCCATCTCCTGGCCCACCTTTAACACTTCTTTTAATATACTACTGCCAGCAACTCCGCCCTTTGATGTCATCAACTGCACAGCCGGCTTGTTGACATCAAAGGATCTAATTACAAAAAGTCAGGTTCTGAAGTAAAGTCTCTCAGTGGTACTGGAATTTTTTTCACGGTGTACTCACAGACAACTTCAATATTGTACTTGAGCAGAAATTGGAATAGTAGAAGCACCTTTTGCCACTGTACCATGTACAAATGCAAGAATCTGCTCATACTGTTCTTTAGCCTGACTTTATTTTACCAAATCAATCTTATTTTGTAGAATCAAAACATGCTTCAGTTTCATAATTTATATAGCAGTCAAGTGTTCGGAAGTCTGAGGTTGAGGACAAGATTCATTACCAGCTATCAGTAAAAGAGCTGTGTCCATCACTGCTGCACCATTCAGCATAGGAGTCATCAAAATATTGTGGCCAGGACAGTCAATAAAGGAAACATGTCTAACTAGCTTGAAGTTCCATTTGGTCCCTAGAATGTCAGTAGGAAATTCATCAGGTGTACTACTTCCACAGGATCAGTAACATTCTGGCCGAGGACAACTTGGGTTGTCAAGTTTATAAATCTTGGCATTAGTGTATCCAAGTTTAATTGTAATATTTTTTTTCTAGTTCATTTTCAACCTGATGGTATGAATGCAAAAAATAGCTTTTACAACTGTAGATTTGCCACGTGTGACCTATATTAATTGTGACTTGTCTGCTGATAATTTTGTGTGATAATGGTGTCAACTTGTTAACATCCAAAGTAGTGAGATCCTGGCAAGAAAGATGCGGTTGCCTGAGAGTCACTTCAACCTCACCCCCAGCCATCTTGCTCAGAGAGGCATTTTGCCTTTTTTTTTTTTTTTAAATAGAAGTTTACAGAGACTTTGGATTTCCATTCATTCATTGTTGCACTTTTCTCCCTGACAACCCCTCTTCCCCAATTCGCTTTTCTTTTTGAAAAGTAAAAGAAAAAATTCTTTCACTGTTATGCAATCCCTCCAGCAGAGTCCACTCCACTATGCTATCTTAGTGCTGGACTCCTATTACAACAATAATTTCTAATTATATACCCTTTTTAAACAGTTCTCTCTCTCATCTGTTTCAATGCAGTATATATTATTTATTCCATCTTTCTCATTCTCCCCCAACCCCTATGTCAGTCCTCTTTTATAGCAGTGGCATTATGCCATATTTGTCTTTTTGTGACTAAGATATTTCACTCAGCATAATGTCCTCCAGGGTCGCCCATCTTGTGAAATATTTCGTGAGCTCCTTGTTTTTCCATGTTCTGCCTTTTTGTAACCATGACCAAAGGTGTCCTGGCTCCATGCTCAGTAGCCACCACCTGCAGGTTGGAATCAGCCTATTGTTATTTTATGCCCGCGAGTCACCTGTGACTCATAGTTACCCTGTGTACACAGCTCTGAAGCCTGCCCTGTCCTGAGCCAGTTTCACCGATTCTAACATACCTACCCCCATTGTCCTGGTTACTGTTATCAATCCATCTTGTCTGGGGTGTTCCTCTTCTGGATTGGCCCTCTACCCTTCCCAGAATTATGTCCTTCTCCAAGGACCTGTCCCTCCTGGCCACATGCCCAAAGTATGTGAGACAGAGATTAAAAATCAGCCTCCACAGAGAAACTTGGTTTCATCATCTTTAAGACAGACCTATGTGTTTTCTTGGCAGTCCATGATATGTTCAAGACTCTTCTCCAGCACAACTCAAAGGCGTTGATTCTTCTTATATCATCTTTAGTCATTATACAACTTTCTGATGCATAGCAAATAATGGCGAAGACCATAGACTGGATCATGCACACCTTAGTCTCTAGATGTTGTTTCTCAGTACTCTGAGAGGTCCCCAACAGGAGATTTTCCCATCACAATTCGTCATTTGATTCCTTAACTGCTGGTGCCTAGAGCAAGCTGTAATTGTTAACAACCTCAATATCTTCTCCATCTATCATGGTGCTGCCAATTGGCTGAGAGAGAATCTTTGTCTTCTTGATGTTGAGCTTCAATCCATATTGAAGACTACAATCCTTGGCCTTCTGCAGCAAGCACTTCAGGTCCTGCTCAATATCAGCAAGCAAGATTATGTCATCTGTCATGAGCCTTAAGTACTCAGACATATTACAAGAGCCAATTATAATTTATTGACTCATTAATTAATTCATAGCAACAATTGCAATCTACATGGCAATTCATACATTCACCACAACATATTGCTTCATCAAGTCATAGCATGCTTTAAACAGTTAATTGCCATTTTCCTACATTGCAATTCATAAATTCATCACAACACATTGATTCATCAATTCATAGTAAGCATTAAACAGTTAATTGCAATTTATCTACATTGACATTCATAAATTCATCACAAAATATTGACTCATCAACAGTGCAGAACACTTACTCACCTCGGGATTCCAACTTGTCTCCTTCTTTTGCCTCTCATGGTCATTGGTGCAGTCGGGGGGTTCTCCACTAGTTCAGCAGTTCAGTGTAGCCAAGGGGTTCTCAGCTATTTCAGCAGTTCGATGTAGCCAGGTCTGTCAGTGTGGATAGAATCCTCCACTGTCTCAGTAACTCATGTCCATCAGTGTAGGCCAGAGTTCTTGGCTCTGAAAAGAGCCTTTAGGTCTTTGACTCTGTGAAGAACCTTTGGGTCTTCAAGTTTCAGCTCATTGTGAAGTGTAGAAAGAGATTTTCTGGGCACAGTCAGAGTTTATCTACTCTGGCTTCCCTGTTTTACATTAAGGTGAGACAAATGGGGCATGCTGGGACATGCTGAATAACAATATGGGTTTGACCAATTAAGTTCAATACTAGTTTGTATTTCCTTGGCGACATGGCAGTAATCAGTCATATATCCTTATCAAGAGTCCGCACCTGTTGTGGTCAGTTGGGCCCCAGAGCCACCTAAGAGTATATTTTCACAAATATTCTTAACATAATTTCTAACAGCAAATTCCTAACATAGTTCTTATTTTGCTTCTAACATATAGCAAGTTCTTAACATATTTTTTATTTCTAACATATAGCAGAATCCCAATATATGTCTTATTCTTAAATTTACAAGTTATGTTCTCTTAGCAATATGGGCAATAACAAGTTACATTTCCTTATCAGGATTCACACATACTGAGGTCAGTAGCTTTACAGGCAAGTTATCAGTTACATTCACTTATCAAGGGTTTGCACCTCCTGTGGTCAGTGGGGCTCTAGGCCTTAAAGAGGCCTATTTAGGTATGTTAAAATGCTGTTGTTGTTGTTGTTATATGCCGTCGAGTCGCTTGCGACTCATAGCGACCCTATGTACAACAGCCCTAAACTCCGCTCTGTCCTGTGCCAATTGCACTGTC
>NW_006400083.1:0-2113 GCF_000299155.1 Elephantulus edwardii | reverse complement strand
ATTGAGGCTCAATGTCAAGAAGACAAAGATTCTTACCACTGGACCAATTGGCAGCATCAGGATGGATGGTGAAGAGATTGAGATTGTACACAGCTTTAGTTTGCTTGTTAAAATGCTAGTATAAAAAAATTTTTTAAAAAAAAGCTAGTATAGTTTTTCACTAATATTCTTATTTCTATACTTAAACATCAAATTAATCAACATATTTTTCCACAGCAAACATATTTCATAATGTTTTACAGCAAATTAACAGCAACTTATGATCTCTCATAATATGTTACAGCAAAATTAATATATTTTTCTTATACTTAAACTGCTCATAACAGTCATCTGCATAACATAGGTTGTTGATGAGTCTTCCTCCAATCCTGATGCCACATTGCTTCTCATAAACCCCAGCCTTCCGAACGATCTGTTCTGCATATAGATTGAAAAGTCATGGATACAAGAAGCATCCGTAACACACTCCTTTCTTGGTTTTGAACCATCCAGTGTTTCCTTGCTCTGTTCTAAGGATTGCTTCCTGATCCAAGTATAGGTGTAGCATGAGCACAATTAATAATTCTGGGATTCCCATGCTCCTCAAGGTTAGCTATAATTTGTTGTGATCCATACAATCAAATACCTTTATATAGCCAATGAAGTACAGCTAAACATTCGACTTGTACTTTTGCTTTCTGCCAAGATCCATCTGACATTAGCGATAATGTCTCTAAGTGCCATGACCTCTTCTAAACCCAGCTTGTATTTCTGATAGTTCTCTGTCAATGTAATGTTCCAATCCTTTTTGGATAATCTTCAGCAGGATTGTGCTTATGTGTGATATTGTACGATAATTTCCACACTCTGTTGGGTCACCTTTTTTTGGAATGGGACTAAATATGGATCTCTTTCAGTCAGTTGGCCAGGTAGTAGTCCTCTAGATTTCTTGGCACAAACTAGTGAACATATCAAGGGCAGCATCCATTTGCTGAACTATGTCAATTGGTATGCCATCAATTCCTGGGGCTTTATTTTTTGCCAAGTCCTTGTGAGCAGCCTGAACGTCCTCCTTCAACACTACTGCCTCTTGATCATATGTTGTTTCTGGAAATTCTTCTGTGTCAGCCAATTCTTTTTGGTATAGTGACTCTGTATATTCCTTTCATCTTCTTTTAATGCTTCCTGGATCATTCAATACTCTGCCCAAAGCATCCTTAAGTATTGCAACTCGCGACTTGAATTTGTTCTTTAGTTCTTTCTGCTTAAGAAATGCCAAGGTTGGGGGAGGAAATTATGCAACAATGAGAGAATCTTTTAAAAGAAATAATGAATAATAATAAGAAAATAATGAACTGGGGGGGTAGGGAGGAAAACGTGCAATAATGAGTGAATGAATGGAAATCCAAGTTTTTTGTAAAGTTTTGCTAAAATACCAATTAAGAAATTTTACAATAAGAAATGCTGAAAGAATTCGGCCATTTTTATTTTCAGACTCCAGTTCTTTGCACATTTCATTTTGCTTTGCTTTGTCTTCCCATGCTGCCATTTGAAATCTTCTATTCAGCTCCCTCACAGATTTGGCAACTGATGTTGAGCCCTCAAATTTGGAAACTCAAAGGAAAGGAACAGTTGTAAGCAGAAACTAATGATTGGAACGTGGAATGTGAGAAGCACGAATGTACAAAAAGTGGGCATCATTAAGAAAGAAATGCAATGCATAAATATTGACATATTAGGTATTGGTGAAATGATGGATTGGCATGGGACATTTTGAATCAGCAATCATATGATTTACTATGCTGGAGATGAAAAGGTGAGGGGGAAATGGGGTCCCTTTCCTAATTATAAAGACTGTTTCGGGTAGCTCCGGTGGCCTAGTGGTAAGAAGTTGCAATGCAATCCCAGGGGTATGCGGTTCAAATCCATCAGATGCTCTGCTGGAGAAGGAGGGACAATCCCCTCCTGTACCAGTCAGATCTGATTTCATGGTACATGAAAAAAAAAAATAAAAAAATTTTAAAAAGACTGTTTCTTCTACAACCAGGAAAAGATAAAATAGATGAATGGGACATTCTAAGAATCAAATCCCTATGCACATCCAAAAACTTCTCCAACAGGGTAAAAAGGGAAG
>NW_006400082.1:2409966-2411785 GCF_000299155.1 Elephantulus edwardii | reverse complement strand
TCAGCTCCTGGCCTAGTTTTCACAGCTGATATTGAGCTTCTCCAGTGGTTCTTTCCACAGATGTAATCGATATGATTCCTATGCATACCATCAGGTGAAATCCAGGTATATAACCTGCGTTTATGTGTCTTAAAAATTGTATTTGCTATTAATATGTCATTGATTGTGCAAAATTAGATCATTCTCTCTCCAGCTCCATTTCTGTCACCGAGTCCATGTTTTCCAACTAATGAATCTTCTTCTTTGTTCCCGACTTTTGCATTCCAGTCACCCATTATTATCAATGCATCTTGATTGCATGTTCAATCAATCTCCAATTGTATAAGTTGGTAAAAATCTTCTATCTCCTCTTCCTTGGCTCTGGTTGTTGGTGCATATATTTGAATGATAGTGATATTCACTGGACTTATTTATTAAATTGAGTAAGACAGTTGACTGTGTGGATCACAACAAACTGTGGCTAACCTTGGGGAAAATGGGAATCCCAGAACACGTGATTGTACTTATGTGAAACCTCTACTTGGACCAAGAAGCAGTCTTCAGAACAGAGCAAGCAAACACTAAATGGTTCAAAACCCAGAAAGGAGTGCATCAGAGATGCATCCTGTCTTCATATCTTTTCAATATACATGCAGAACAGATCATCTAGGAAGCAGGTCTTTATGAAGAGGAATGTGGCATCAGGATTGGAGGAAGAATTATTACAACCTATGTTATGCAGATGACACAGCTTTGGTTGCTAAAACTGAAGAAGACCTGAAGTGCTTGCTGCAGAAGGTCAGGGACTGCAGTCTTCAATGTGAATTGAAGCTCAACATCAAAAAGACAAAGATTCTCCCCACTGAGCCAATTGGCAACATCATGATAGATGAGAAAGAGATTGCAGTTGTTAGCAATTACGGCTTGCTCAGGATCCACAATCAACATTCTTAACACCAGCAGTCAGGAAATCAAAAGACAAATTGCATTGGTAAAATCTACTGTCAGGAACCTCTGCAGAGTGCTAAAAAACAACTATGTCAGTCTAGAGACTAAGTTGCTCTTGATACAGTCCATGCTCGTTGCAATTACTTGTTATGGTAAGCTGGACAATGACTAGGGATGGTAGAAAGAGAATTGATGCCTTTGAGCTATGGTGCTGGAGAAGAATATTGAACATACCATGAACAGCCAAGAGAGCAAGCAGGTTTATCATGGAGAGAGTGAAACCAAGTTTCTCCTTGGAGGCAAGGATTTCGAGGTTCTGTCTCACATACTTTGGGCAGTTGTCCAGGAGGGATCGGTCCTTGGAGAAGGACATCATGTTCAGAAGGGTGAAGGGACAGCACAGGCGAGGAAGACCCTGTATGAGATGGACTGATACAGTAACTGGAGCAATGGGGGTTGGTGTGTCTGAGTTATTGAGACTGGCTTAGGACAGAGAAGGGTTCAGAGCTGCCGTACATAGGGTTGCTATGTGTCACAGGTGACTCAACAGCACATAACAACAACAGTAATGCTGGGTTATGAAGTGAACCTTCAGTTTTATTAAGGTGATTTTGAACACCTTTAATATATTTTTAAGAAATTTCTTATACTTATTTGCAACAAGTTCTAATTTGGAATTACTGTAGGGAGCTGGTTAAGTAAAGAATGAGACACTTGAAATGTTGGCGCTTCCTTACTTGGACCTTGGGGACAGTTGATAAAATTTAATTCAGAATTTTCTCCAGCCCCTTTCATCTCTCCCTCATCTTATTGCCTAGTACCTTCTAACCTTTCTAAATGAAACCAGAATATAGGTAGTTCTTGACTATAATTTATTTAAGTTATAACAAGC
>NW_006400082.1:2406645-2409831 GCF_000299155.1 Elephantulus edwardii | reverse complement strand
AAACCCTGGTGGATTCAAACCCTGTGCCTTTGTGTTGACAGCACAACTCCTTAAGCAACCAGATCACCTGGGTCAAATTCACTATCCTGACATCCATTAGCAAATCTGGGAAATCCTTAACCCCGCTTAGACAGACAAATAGAAATTTAAGTAAGAAACAAACATGTGGGATTGGGGGATGAAATGTCTAATGTTGGAGTAAAGCAGCTTTGATTTCTCATTCTGGAAACAGGGAATTACTTCTGGCAAGCGAATCTCGTTATCTATTTCTTTTAAGTAGGTTGAAAAGTGGTGAAGGAAAGATCATAAACTATTTAGGAGCATCACACAAGTTTAGCTAGTGGCTCTTGACAAGTTAAACCAGAGGATGAAATTCAGACACAACAGTTCAATCATTTATCCTCGGATTCCATAACCTTCTGGCATTTTGGAGAGAAACACGTGACTGCTGCCCCTAGTGGATTTGAGCAAAAGATAACGGGGAGGTTAGAAGCAGGGTTACAAGAAACCCTAATGCACTAGCATGCCTAGTACATAGTGTCTAAAAGGTGGCTTCCCCACCCCCCTTTTAAAATTTAAACTTCAAAATCGCGTTGGTTAAATGACTGACGTTCTCTTTGGGGATCTGCCCAAACTATCTCCCCTCAAGAAGAAGCTTTGCTTATAGATAGGAAATCTTTTTTGGTTGAAAGTTTGCAAGCAATTTCATGTTGTTGTGTGCCCTCGAGTAGGAACCGACCCATGCCTGATCAAGCAGGTTTTCAGAGGCAGTGACTCTCAAGAGACGAGATTGTTTAACCTTCTCCCATGGAGCAGCTGGTGGATTTGAATCGCATGCCTCTGGGATTGCAGCACAGCTTTTTACAACCAGGCCGCCAGAGTTCTCTGCAATATGTTTGTGTTTTGTTTTGTTTTTCTAAATGTTTATTCTCATTTTGAGTCACTGCATATTAGCCAATGAAGCTTCTGAAAGATTTACTCCATCAATGTCATTAACGTTGACCCTACTGTGTAAGGAGATAGCACTTTCTCAGCCTTTTTTTAAAAAAAATTAATACTGGTTTGCATACAAAATTCATATATATTGTGTTTTACACATTCCTTCAAGTCACATTGTGTTTTATATAATCTATCATACATATACTTTGTGTTTTATAAACTCAATCACCATTGATCTATGCCTATGAGTAACCTATCCTTTCAGATCCCCACTGGATTGTTCCTAACTTCTCCACCCCCTCTTATCACCCACCAAACTCTGTAATCACAGTGCTTTCCTCCTGGCCTGACACTCTGACTCCTGCACCCATAAACTTCCCCTTTTAGATTTTTATACACATATTACTAGTTATCTTTCTATTTTTACAATAGTAATACATAATTGTCTTATGCAGTATTTCTCCTCATAAGACTGAGTTAGTTCACTTAACATAATGCTTTGTCCCATGTATAATGACTGTCCCATGTCATATATTATCTTACAAAATTGTTGCTTCTTAGTGCTGCACAGTGTTCCATTGTGTGAATGTACCACAATTTCTCAATCCATTCATTTCATGATGGACATTTGGGCTGTTTCCATTTTCTTGCTATTGTAAATAATGCTGCTATAGATATCAGTGTACAAATCTTCATTTGTGTCTCAGCTCCATCTTCTGTAGAGTACAACCTAGCAGTGTCACTTCTGGGTCATATGGACTTTCTATGTTCAAATTTTTGAGGAAGCACCAACTGCTTTGCAGAGTGGTTGTACCATTTTACAATCCTACCAGGAGTGTATGAGAGTTACAATCTCTTCACATCCTTTCCAATAATTATTGCTTGTTCCTTTCAAACTTTGTCACTCGTACTGGAATGAGATGGTATCTCATTGTGTCTTTTTATTTGCTGCTTTCTTTTTACCAGTGGTTTTGAGTGTTTCTTCCTGTGTCTGTTGGTCATCCAAATGTCTTCCTCTGTGCACTCTTTTGTCCATTTTGTGATTAGGTTATCAGTTTTTTCCTTGTGGAGGCCCTATGTGATTCTGTAAACTCTCATTATGAGACCTTTGTCTGAGATAACATTGTCAAATGTGGTTTGGTTTTGTTTTCTCAGTCTGTAGGTTTTCTTTTCACCCTATTAGAAAAATTTTTTGGTGAACACCAGGACTTAATCTTTAGAAGGTCCCATTCATTGATGTTATCATATCCTGGCTGTGTATTTCTTGTTAATTTGCTTACCTATTTATCCCATCAACTAAGGCTTGTAAGTTTGGTCACATTTTCTTTCTTATGATCTTTATTGTTTTGAGCTTTACTCCTAAGTCTCTGATCCACTTTGAGTTGATTTTTGTATATGGTGTGAAATGTGAATCCTGCTTCAGGTTTCTGCAGAGGTGACAACACAACAGAACCAGCTGAAATTAAATTTATATTAATGGAGTCTTATGAAAAGCTATATTCTGATAAATTCACTACCCATATTGAAATAGAAAAATGTAGAATAATTAAACCCTTTACAAAAGAAAAAATTGTGCAGGTCATAAAAAGACTGACCAAAAAAAAATGGCCCTGGCCCAGACAGCTGCACAGCTGAATTCTACCAAACAATTAAAGAACTATCACCATTTCTACTTAAATTACTTTTAAAAATAGAAAAAGAAAGACCACTCCCATAGTCATCCTATGGAGCAAGCAACGTAATACCAAGAACAGGTTACCAAGACATTACCAAAAAAGAAAACTACTGACCAAAAACTCTTATAAATATAGATGCAAAAGCCCTTAGCAAAATCCTGGCCAACAGAATTCAATAGCTGTTGTTCTTG
This sequence comes from Elephantulus edwardii, assembly GCF_000299155.1. Taxonomy (NCBI): domain Eukaryota; kingdom Metazoa; phylum Chordata; class Mammalia; order Macroscelidea; family Macroscelididae; genus Elephantulus; species Elephantulus edwardii. The sequence continues at coordinate 2,407,025 of NW_006400082.1, read as the reverse complement.
TTGTTATGTACCATTGAGTCATGAGCAACCCATAGCTACCCTATGTACAGCAGCTCTGAACTCTTTCCTGTCCTGAGCCACTCTCACTAATTCTGACACATCAACCGACCATTGCCCCAGTCACTGTATCAATCCATCACATCCGAGGTCATCTTCTCTTGTGCTGTCCCTCCATCCTTCTGAGCATAATGTTATTCTCCAAGGATTGGTCTCTCCTGGCCACGTGCCCAAATTATGTTAGGCAGAGCTTAAAAAGCCTATTCTCCAAGTAGAAAATTGGTTTCACCTTCTTCAAGACAAACTTATTTTCCTGACAGTCCATTGTATGTTCAAGACTCAATTCAATAGTTGTTGTTGTTGTTGTTGTTGTTGTTGTTGTT
>NW_006400082.1:2395871-2403260 GCF_000299155.1 Elephantulus edwardii | reverse complement strand
AGTGTTGACCCCACCCTTAGCCCAGAGCCTTGACCCACTTACTTCCCACCTCCACCCTCAACCAGGATAACCCTTCTCATCTGCCAAGTCCCTTCAGAAAATATCTTCCATTGTCCATAGTATATATATTAAAAAAAATAATTCATCTTGAACAAGTAGGATCAATAGCATGTCTACAAGGATGGTTCAACATAACTAAGTAATCAAAGTAATTAATCACTTTAACAAAGCAAAGAACAAGAACCTCATGTTCAAAACATCTATAAGATAAAATCTCACCCCAGTAAGAATAGCAAAATTTAATAGAATAGCAAACATCAAATGCTGACGAGGTTTCAGAGAAACTGGAACCTTTATTCACTGTTGGTGGGAGTGTAAAATTCTACAACCACTATGGAAGGCTGTATGGCACTTTTTCAAAAAGTTGAACATAGAAGTACCATTTGAACCAGCATTCCCACTACTGGGAATATACCCCAAAGAAACCATAACCACTACCCGAGCAGATACATGCACATCCATGTTTACTGTGGCTTTGTTCTCAATAACAAAGAGTTGGAAACAACACAAGTGCTCATCAACAAATTAGTGGCTAGGGAAACTCTGGTATATTCACACAATGGAATACTATGGTGCACTGAAAAACAAGGAACTCATGAAATATTATACAAAATGGGTGACCTGCAGGACATTATGCTGAATGAAATCTCTCAGTCACAAAAGGACAAATACTGCATAATGCCACTGACATTGGGGTTGAAGAGAGACTGAGAAAGATGGGGTAAATTATGTATACTGCATTGAAACAGATGAGGGAGAGAATTGTTTAAAAGAATATATTATTAGATATTGTCACGACAGGAGTCCAGAATGAAGGCTGAACAGTGGAGTGGACTTGAAGGGAGGGATTGTATAACAGTAAAAGAATTTTTATTTTACTTTTCAAGAGAAGAGCGAACTGGGGTGGGGTGGGGAGGAGTTTGGGCAGGGAGAAAAGTGCAACAATGAATGAATGGAAATCCAAAGTCGCTGTAAACTTTCTTTCATTAAAATGAATAATAATTTTAACAACTCCACTAAATCAAGAGTCAACAACATTCTCAATGGAAAAAGACTCTTTGGGAATAGGGACCAGACAAGCATGCCCACTATCACCACTCTCATTCAATATTGGAAGTACTTGCTAGGGCAATATACCAAGAGAAGGAAATAAGAGGCATTCAGATTGGTAAAGAGGTGGTAAAACTATCACTGTATGCACATAATATGATAATGTACACAGAAAACCCCAAGGACTCAACAAAAAAAATTGTCAGAGCTAATATACCAATTTAGTAGAGTTGCAAGATATAAAATCAATATACAAAAAATCAATGGGATTCTTCTACAGTGACAAAGAAAACATAGAAAAGGAAACTAAGAAAGCATTACCACTTATAACATCCAACTACAAATTGGGATACTTGGGAATAAATCTAACTAGAGACACAAGAGACCTTTACAAGGAAAACAACAAAACACTACTGGGAGAAACAATAAGAGATGCAACTAAGTAGAAAAAATGTTTTCTATTCATGGATAAGAAGACTCAACATAATGAAAAAGGCAGTTCTGTCCTGGAGAGGGTGAAACCCGGCTGCTCCTTGGAGGCAAGGGTTTTGATGCTCCATTTGATATACATGTTGCCAGGAGGGACCAGTCATTGGATATGGACATCATGCTTGGGAGGGTAGAGGGACTGCACAAGAGAGGAAGACCTTGGATGAGATGGATTCACTCACTAATTGAGGAAAGAGGAGTAGGTGTGTCAGGAATAATGCAATTGGCACAGGATAGAGCAGGGTTCAGATCTGTTGTACATAGGGTTGTTATGAGTTGCAAGTGACTCAATGGCACATAACAATAACAACAAACAACCAGTAGCAATCTACATGATAAATGCAATCCTAATACAGATATCAAATTCCTTTTTCAAAGAGATAGAAAAGGCAATTGACAAGTTAGTTCGTAAAGGAAAGAGATCCTGAATAAGCAAAGCACTTCTGAAAAACAAAAATAAAGTGAGAGGCATAGCACTCTCTAATCTCAAAACACAGCGGTAATAAGCAAAGCAGAATGGTACTGTTACAGTAGCAGACACATAGACCAATGGAACAGAATCAAGAACCCAGAAATCAACCCATCTACCTACAATCAACTGGTATTCAGTATGAAAACAAAGCCTCTCCAAAGGGGAAAAAACAGCCTCTTCTACAAATGATGCTGGTAAAATTTTGTTGGGATGTAAATAGCTTGAATCAGTCCCTCATGCACACATTTCAGTGAGATCGTCAGATTTATGATACTGTAAATTGGATTTTTTAAATACTCATAAGAATTGGGTGGGCAGGGAGGAAAATGTGCAACAATGAATGAATGGGGGAAAATTAAATGGAAAGGGTATGCTATAAAGATATATATGTCGCATTAAAAAATTCGTTAATAAAAAAAAAGAAAAAAAAACCTTCCCAGAAGGTACTAAAAAAAGAATTGAATCCATTCTGAGAACTGCCTTATAATATTTCCAAGACTACAGTTTTTACAGAAGCAGATTGTCACATCTTTCTTTAGGTTGAATTCATACCACTGATTTTTCAGATAGCAGCTTAGTAGTGCTTAACCACTGTGACACCAGGACTCCTTAAATTAAACTCAACGCTACAGAGTTAATAGAAGTAAAATAGAGTAGAACTGTCCATAGCGTGCCAAGATGGTAATCCTTATGGAAGCAGAGCAGATGGCCACCTCTTTCTGCCATGGAGCAATGGGCTTTAACCACCAACCTTTTGGCCAACAGCTAAATGCCTTAACCACTGCACAGTCAGCGTTCATTAGCCATAATCCCATGTGAGAAAGAATTTCCATTTTTATGTTAATGAGGCAGGGTTAGTAAATGGTGGGCCTTTAACTGATTCAGAAAAGGAGATTTAAGAAGTACAAGCAGGTGGGAGGGGAGGGGGAAATAGATCTCAAGCCACATGAAGATCTTCAAGGAGCTAAGGAACACTACAAGGAGACAAAGCCCTCCCACTAGAGGCCACAGAGACAGTCTCCCCCAGTTTGAGTGTTCTGAATTTGGACTTCTAAACTCCTAAGTGTAAGGAAAGACATTTTCATTTGTTAAAATGGTCTAGCTATGGTATTTTTAATACTGAGTCAAAACTTAATACTGTCAAGTTTGAACTGACTCATATCTGACCCTCCATTGGATTTCTGAGGTTGTAAATGGGACAAGAACGGTTGCACAATTTTCTGTTACGGAGTCATTAGTGGATTGGAGCTACCAGAGAAGTGCAGCTTTTGGGTGAACAGTGCAATTCTTTAAGAAATACACCACAAGATTGTATTACACCAGACTCTTTGACAGAAGCACTACGTAACTAAATCTGTCTTAATCTGGGAGCTCTGATGAAACCTATCCACCCTTAGGTGTCCACCACAGGTGTCCATTCTGGAATTTGATACACTGGTGGCATAGCTCCCCGCACGACAGCAGCCCACAAGTTACCCCAGTACAGCAAACTGACAGAATGATAAACAAATAACAACATATACACGTAACCCATAAAACAATTAGCAATATGCAAGTCATTCCCTCAATATCACAAACTGACAGGTAAGTGTTATACCTCTAACAGGAAATCAGGCTTACAAGACTAGTGAATCAGACAGGATTGGCCACCTACTTCTTAAGTAGCAAGCCTCTGAAAAGCCTAAGAACAATAGAGGAACATGAGTAGCAATAGGATTAAAGGTAGACCTCAGCCTGAAAGCCAATCTAAATGAGGAGAAACAGTACCAAACATCCTTTAAAAATTGGAATGTGGAATGGATGCTGTTTGAATGTAAAAAAAACTTGAAAAAATCAAATGGCATTAAATAACATGGACATTCTAGGCATTAGGGAAATGAGATGTCTTAGCTCCAGTGCTTTGAATCAGACAGTCAAAGGGGAATGAAAAACAGAGGAAGGATGGGGTTGCATTCATAGATAAAAAGACAATTTTAAGTTCTATCCTGAAGGTCAATATTGTGAGGGATAGGATACTATCCATATGTATACAAGGAAGACCTGTTAAGCACACACCAACAGCTAAAGCTAAGAGAAGGAAAGAAATTGAAGATTTTTACCAAATTTTGCAAACTGAAATTGACCAAACATGTAATCAAAGTGTGTTAATGATAATTATTGACTGGAATGCAAAAGTTGGAAGCAATAAAGAACGAATGGTAGTCAGAAAGTGTGGACTTGGTAAAAAACGAAAAAGAAATAAAGCCAGAAATAAAATTATCTAATTTTGTATGTTCACTGATTTATTCATCGCAAATATATGTATGTATGTGTGTGTGTGTGTGTATATATATATATTTTTAGCACAACATAGATTTTAATGAACGATGAATATCATTTCCGGGACCAAGCAGAAGAGACATGGAGGATCCGGTGGCGGCCTCAGCGCAGCCTCCGCGCCTCTCGTTCTTACTCCAGCAGGGTCAGTACGTCGCCCTCGCGCACGGGCCCTTTCACGTTGTGGATGATGGAGCGGCTCGTGTTGTCCATGAACTCCATGCGCACCTGCGTGCACTGCCCTTGCGAGCCAGTCCTGCCCAACACCTTGGTGACTCTGGCCAGCTTGATAGGCTGCACGCGGCTGGTATCCATGATGGCTGTTCGGCGGCGGGCGGGTGGAAGAGACAAATATATTTTTTATAGAAGACAAATGGCAAATTTACACATGGACCTCATCTGACGGACTGTGTAAAAATCAAATTGACTACCTCTATGGAAGGCATAGTAACCACTCACCACTGATGTAATGCCTGTTTGGCCTATTTGTTGTTGGAGGTTACTAGTGTACCTAGCTGAAGCCATTTTGTAATTCTCTAAAGACATGTCTGGACATGTTGCCCCACCCTGGGAGGATAGATTTCGGATTACTGGGGATGCCCTGCTAAGTCTCTGTTTACTAGATAACTTTCAGCTTACTGGAAATGACATGTTATTCTCCCCCATTGCATACTTCTCCTCCCCCATTGTGCTTCTGTATATAAGCTGTGAGTGCTTTCAATAAAATCTAAACTTGATCAGAAATTCTACTTGTCTCCCTGCTTCTGTGCCTCCTGTCCCCCCATTCTTGTTCTTCCCCTCCTAGGGTCACAGTTGAAGATCCCCGCGGGCTGGGGCATAATTGGCGCCTAATGTGTGGCCCAGGAACGGGGAAGGACGATGAACGTTGCCCACTAGAAGTGACTGGACGGTCCATCCATTGAGTTGCCGTGAGTCTGGGACCACGAGTGAAGAGTCGCACTGTTACCAGCCGCAGGACTACTCGTCCTGTGAGGCAGGCACATAGCTGCCGCCACGGGATTATCCGCCCTGTGAGACAGGCACGAGAGGAGGTAAGGGCAGCGAATTATGGGACAGGGATTAAGTGAACATGAATTGTTCGTAAAGGGTATCAAGGATTCCCTCAAGGCACGAGGTATAAGGGTAACTAAAAAAGATTTAAAGAAATTTTTCTTGTTTTTAGAAGATGTTTGCCCATGGTTTCTGCAAGAAGGAACTATTGATTCTAAGCAATGGCATAGAGTAGGAGACTGTTTAAATGACTATTACCATTGTTTTGGCCCTGAGAAAATTCCCTTCACTGCTTTTTCTTACTAGAATTTCATTAACAAAATCTTAGCTTTTCTTGAACTTCTTTCTTCATCACCATAGGCTCTTGCTCATAAGTTATTTCATGCTTCTGTATCTGCCAATTCCTTTTGATACAATGACTCAGTATATTTCTTCCATCTTCTTTTAATACTTCCTGGATTGTTTAATATTCTGCCTAAAGCATCCTTGATTATAGAAACTCTAGGTTTGAATTTGTTCTTCAGTTCCTTTAGCTTAAGAAATGCTGAACGAGTTTGGCCCTTTTGATTTTCCAACTTTAGCTCCTCACACATTTCATTGTAATATTTTGCTTTGTCCTTCCGAGCTGCTTTTTGGAATCTTCTCTTCAGCTCTTTAGTATCTTACATTCTTCATTAGAAGTAATAAAAATATTGTTCCTTTTCCTACAAACTGGTTAAATAATTGCTCAACTTTTGCTTCTCACTTATCATGCATTTCCTGCCATTAATAGATCAATAGTAACAGGATTTGGAAGTACTGAGAAATATTTGTTTTGGGAAAACCATCATTAATGATCAAAAGTCCTCTCTTTTTCTGTTAATCAAATTTCTTTTACAGGTCTTGTGGATATAAAAGCTATTGTGTCTGTTATTAGTAAAAAGTAATTAGTCTCTTAATTGGCCTTTGCAAAAAATTAACATTAACTCTTTCTGAATTAGGAACCTCTCTTAATGTTTAAAGGTCTAAGAATATTTATGATTGTGCAGAATCTGATGACCAAAAGGCTCAAATGCAATTTTATGTGCTATACATTAGTGCTAATTTATGAGAAAGAAATGTATTAAAACAATTTGTAGCTTTTATATCTATTCCTGCTTTGTCAGATGCTGAATTCTATAGTCTTGCCCTTTTAGTAGAAAAGCTGATATAGAACCTGCAACTCCCTTTGGAATTCTCCTTTGTTATTAATAGGAAAAGTGTTAAAACTCAGAAGAATCTAAACTTTGGGTAAGAATAAGAAGAAAAACGTGTTAACAGAAATATGAAGAACAGTTGAGAATACTGAGAAAGAAGTTATAAGAGGCCTCAATGTTTGTGTTGTTTTGTTTTTTGTCTGCCGTTTATTGTCTTTTTGTCTTGCGTTCAAAGTCATAACACTGAGCTCACACAGTTTAACGGTTTCAGTAAAGAACAAGAATTAGTAGAGACAGATATAAAGTTAATATCTGTATGAATTTCAAATCTCATAGGCGAGGAAATGCTAAGAGAGGGTGTTTTAAACGTCTTACGGTGCCAAAAGAGACTTTTTGTCTCAAGAGATCTGAAAAATCAGCTCTTGGCATCCTCTTATCACCTTCATATATCCATGCATTTTATCCAGGATCTACATATTTAGGTAGAAATTTCCATATGTTTGAGCCAGTCTTGTAAAATACACATGCCAGTGGCTGGCACTGCAAGCCTGTGAGTTGTGTGTGTCTGGGTTAATTGCTCTACTTTAAATGAAAACCTATAAGAGTAAGAATAAAAACTCTCCACTATAGCCCCTTAATTACTGCTTGCCTGTGTTGAACCTAGTTGTGTAAGTCAAAGCTACACGGTTTGATGATCACTTTCCTTCTAATAGACTCTTTTTCAATTTTTCAGAAACATACCTTTTTGCCTTTACATATATATATCATAAAAGGTCCTAACGTTTTTACAGATGTTTCTAATTATGGAAAAAATAG
>NW_006400082.1:2392736-2393271 GCF_000299155.1 Elephantulus edwardii | reverse complement strand
GAAGGCCCTCTATGAGGTGGATTGATTCAGTGACTGGGATAATTGGGATGGGAGTGTCAGAGACAGTGCGATTGACACAGGACGGAGCGGAGTTTAGGGCTGTTGTACATAGGGTCGCTATGAGTCGTAGGCGACTCGACGGCACATAACCACAACAACAACATTATTGCTATTATGTGTTGTAAAAGGAGGGTCCCAAAGAATGGAATAATTTTATAGTTATTAATAATAAGACAAACAGCCAGGAATGAGGTGGAGCACAAAGCTTAAAACAGGTTGCCAGCAGTTCTTGACTGAGGGCCCCTAGCCAAGCTTTTCTGTGTCTTTGTTGAGAATTATCAGGAAGTAAATCACAGAGAGAATTCAATGCAGATGAGGCCATGCTCTTTCTATTGAAAACCTTCTGCCTGGCTCGAGAGGGAGAGGTTCACAAATGCAAGAATTTGATATGTCTTTGGGATTTGCCTTGATGCCTCAAGGTGAACTCCAGCTCAGGAAGCAACACTCCCTCTGTGGGTGTCCCTTGCTGTCTCCT
>NW_006400082.1:2391873-2392636 GCF_000299155.1 Elephantulus edwardii | reverse complement strand
CCCTAACTTATATATCTGTGGTTCCTTCAATTCCTTTTTCATATAATGTTTAGTATAAACATTTTACCTTCCCATGATTATTCAGCATTTAAAATTGCAATTATTAAACTATGGCTTTTTGGGTGGTATATCATTTTGAGGATGGAACTGAAAGTTTTGGCATGGTATGGAGTTAAAGGGGAAAGGCAGAAGAACCGGTAGTAAGCTTTGTGCATTTATTATTTAAGAGTTAAAATGAAAGTAGTTTTGCTTTGAAATAGAATGTCTGGTTGTGCCAGAATATGAAAGATAGTAAAAGCTAAATTAAGGATGTATTGTAAGTTGTAAAAGGCTTAGAGAAAAGTGAATTTTAGTGTATGTATTTAGGAACAAGGATGGAGGAGAACTGTGTTAAACCTCAAAAATTTCAAATTCAATATTATATCAGGAAATGAGGGAGGCTTAATGCAAGCTGAAGGTCACCTTGTGGCACTAAGGCTTTCCCTAGGAGTCAACATTGTTCTTGGTTTATATCAACTGAATCCCTCCCTACTGAGATTAGCATAAAGTGGAACTTGTCCTTATCTGCAAAGGATCTCACCATTATCCTTCATTTTTGTTTTGTACTTCCTTTTGAAACTGTTAAGAAAGAAATGGAACGCATAAACATTGACATATTAGGCATTGGGGAGATGAGATGGACTGGCATGGGGCATTTTGAGTCAGATGACAATATGATATATTACTCTGGAGATGAAAAGACAAGGAAAAATGGGGTTGCCTT
>NW_006400082.1:2360230-2361617 GCF_000299155.1 Elephantulus edwardii | reverse complement strand
TTGAGTCTTTTGCAGATATTTTTCCGATTTTGCCAACACCATTTGTTTAAAAGGCTGTCGTTTCCCCACTTGACTGATTTAATCTCCTTGTCAAAGATCAGTTGACCATAGATAGATGGGTTAATCTCTGGATTCTCAATTCTATGAATTTGGACTTTCAGCTCCCAAACTATAAAGTAATAAATTTCTCTTTATTAAAGCCATTCACTTGTGATATCTTGGTTATAGCACTATTAGATAACTAAGACAAAGTTACTGGTATATTGCAGTAATTTTTTTAAAATTCAGGGCAAGTGCTGTGCGAACCTCTGGCCATTACAGATTATAAATAGGATGAAGGCATCTTGGAAAATCAGCTTAGGAAAAACATCAGTGTTTCATTTTTGCAGTCGAGAAATAGAAATTATTTAAATCAACTTAATGGACATCATCTAAAGAAAATAGTTTTAATTGACCTAGTTATACATTGGACAACGTCAAATTGCCATTCAGTCAGTCATAAAGGCTCACACGATGACAATTGCATGTAAATTTGTTCCTGTTTTCATTCTCATCAAACAGTGCTCATTAAGAACTGTTGAGTAAGTGTGAGACCAGATTTCTCTAATTTCAACACTTCAGATTACTAAAGATGTCCTGTGGGATTTCCAACATGCTTCACTGGCCACACTTTCCCTTTGTTCCCCCACAAAAGCCAGTGCTACGTTGAGGAGTAAACATTTACTTACTCATTACTGTCAAGTTGGAATGGGCTCATGGCTCACCCTCCGTTGCATTTCTGAGTCTGTAAATTACACAGGAGGGGATTGATCATCTCTTTCCATTGGAATCATAAGTGCATTAAAACTGTCAGAGTCATGGCCCCTGAATTAACATGTCTCTACCGGTTATGACACCGGAGCTTCTTTGATGAGTACATGAAAATGTAATTTCAGTAAAAAAGTAAATTCAATAAACTTTAGACTTCTCACTTAGTTTGTTGAATAAACTGCTATGTTTGTATTGTTGTTGTGTACTGTCAAGTCAGAACTGACCCATAATTGATCCCCTAGTGGGGTTTCAGAGGCAGTTAATCACACTATCAATTTCTCCCATGGAACAGCGGGTGGAGTCAAACCTTTTACCTTCAGGATTGCAGCATAACTTCTTACCACCAGGCCATCAGAGCTCCCTGGTTAAATGGTTCGATTATCTACCCATTTATTCTAGGTTCAAGATTAAGTTTAAGGTTTGGTCTACTCTTTCTCTTTTCAAAACTAATGAAGTTCATTATAGAAATTGGGGAAACTCTAGAGAAGTGCAAACAAGAAAAGAAATATTACATTATAATCCCCTATGTCACTTGTCTACATCTTAAATGTACCGAGGATGTCAAAGGTATCATTCA
>NW_006400082.1:2349847-2355810 GCF_000299155.1 Elephantulus edwardii | reverse complement strand
TTGAAGGCACATTGCAATAACAACAGCATTGAAAAGGGTTTGCTGGCTCTGTTCTCTTATCACATATTTATAAGTCATAATATTACTGTTCTGTGTAAAATAAGTGATGAACTTCCAATCAGTTGCTTACTCTCCTGGTAAACCTGGTAAGCCAACACTTTGGCGAGTCTCAGAGTGTAATCACTATTTGAACTATCCAGGGACTGTGTGATCAGTTCAAATCAGAAACAGAGAAATGAATCATATGAGAGAGTGGGTAAATAGTAAGGTGGCCTCTTAATGGATTAAGAATCTGGTAAGCTAAATCCTGCTGTTTCTGATATGAAACTATCAAAGAGCCACAATTGTGGGAGAAACGTCAGATATAATTTATGAAACCATAAAGTGGATTTTCTTTGCATTCTGCCTTTCTTTAAGGATAGACAGATCCTGGTTTAGGAATGACAGAGAGATACCTCTGGGCTGTCTCTGGTTGTGGGGGATGGCACAGGGAGGGTAACTACTTTCCTAAAGTTCCCCCATCTGTTCAGATTGCAATGAAGAAACTTTGGATAATAAAAACACATTCATTCCCCTTGAGTAGTCTTTTTAAAAAATGTATGTATCTTTAAGCTTGGAAATGAAAATTAAAATGCACAGCATTTTAATAAACAGCAGAAATCCTTGACTACTACACACTGGGTAAAGCCACTGAGCCCGGTCTTCCTAGAGGGCATAAAGCCTCATTTAGTTCAACCTACCATGACCTTAAGCACCTTCCCATGGTGAGGTTAGCCCTGGGACGATTTAGCCTCAGAATGTGGGATACTAATGATGTGAATCTAGCTTTGTGGTAACCACAAGGCAGAGGATGAGTAAATATTTATAGTCATTTATCTTTTATCTTGTTGTGTTGTTGTCATTTATTTTTTATCTTACTAAGTTTAAAAATACTCAATGCCTATTGTAATAAATTCAAACAGCCTAGTGTTATCAATGAAAATCCGAGACTTTCCCTTTCTATTTCACTCATTTTAGTAGAATTCATCATTTTTCCGTGGCATTCATAATTTTTTTGAGGCAGCCCAAATGTATGATGCATGTTATTGTTAGGTGCTGTCAAGTTAAGTACAACTCATAGCAACTGTATGAACAACCGATCTGAATCCTTTCCTATCGTGGGCCATTCTCACAAGTCTCTGATACATTTGACCCCATTGCTGCAGTCATTGTGACAATCCATCTCAATGAGGGTCTTCCTTGCCTTTGCTAACTCTCTACCTTTCAAAGCATGATGTCCCTTTCCAAGGAGTAGACTCTACCAGCAACATACCCAGAGTTTGGGAGACAAAACATTGTTAACATTATTTCTAATGAGCACTCTGGCTACACTTTATCTAAGATATATGTGTTTGTTTTTTTCCGGAAGTCCATGGGATATTCAGTATTTACAACTCAAAGACACGGATTCTTCTGTCATCTTTATTCATTTTCTAGCTGTCAGATGTACAATAGGTGATTAGAAAGACAATGGCTTGAATCATGTATATCTTAGTCTTTAAACTGACATCATTGCTCTTCAGGAATTTGTAGAGGTCCCTGACAGCAGACTTTGCTAAAACTATACATCTTCTAACCCCCCACCTCCCACCCCTAAACACTATATAACTTGAGAGAGACTGGAGAGCATTTTGCTGAGTGAACTAACTCAGTCTCATAAGGACAAATACTGCATAAGACTATTATTGTAAAAATAGAAGGACAACTAGTAAAACATATATTGGAATCTGAGGAGGGAAGGCCTGGGAGTGGAGGGGTGAGGATGGGTAGGAGTACAACTGCAGGATTGCAGAGTTTTGTGGCTAGAGGGAGGGGGTGAAGGAAATGGGAAAGAGCATATGAAATGATGGGGTGGTCTATGGCTATACCACCCTGAAAGCCCCCAATCTCATCTCATCTTGGAAGCTAAGCAGGGTCAGGCCTGGTTAGTACTTGGAAGGGGAAAGACTGGGTAATAATGATGGGCAAAGTCCAATGGCAATTAATTTTATAAAACATAAATTAATGAGAATGATCATATGAAACCCAATTTGAATGAAGAATAGTGTGAAACACAATGTATACAGACTTTGTAAGCAAATCTATTTTTTAAAAAGCTATACATCTGGTCTCATGACTGGTGCCAAAGGTGTTTCAACATGTATCAGCTAACAGATGCAGCAGTGGAGTACTCACCAGTCTGTGCCAAGAACTTTAGAAGACAGCTCCCTGTCTATCTGCCTGGAAGTGATCCACATTTGTTCCTATTCCCAAGAACGGTGATCTAACAGAATAAGGAAATTGCCAAACAATACCATTAATACCACATGCAAGCGAAATGTTGGTGAAGATGATAAAAATAACCCGATCAGGACAGTACATTGACGGGGAATGGCCAGAAGTTCAAATGGGTTTTACAAGAGGCTGTGAGACCAGGGATGTCATTGCTGATATCAGGAGGGTCCTGGCTAGAAACAGAGAGTACCAGAAGAATGTCTATCTTTGTATTACTGAGCATGCAAAGGCATTTTACTGTGTAGATTGTAGTGAACTGTGGTTAACTTTGAGAATAGTGGGAATTCCAGAACACTTAATTATACAAAATATATACCTAGACAAAGAGGCTGTTGTCTGATCAGGGCAAGGGAATCCTTCATGGTTTAAAATTGGGAAAGTTGTGAATCAAGGCTATACCCATTCTCCATACCTATGCAAACTGTATGTTGACAATCATTTGAGAATCTGGACTTTGAAAAAGAACTTGATATCAGAGTTGGAACAAGAGTCATCAGCAACCTGCATTACATAGACTACACAGCATTGATTGCTGAAAGCTAGACGAACTTGAGGTGCTTGCTGCAGAACAAGGCCTTCAATATGGATTACATCTCAACATCAAGAAAACAAAATTCCTCCTCACTGGGCCATAGACAACATCAAGATAGATGAGAAAAGATTGTAATGGCCAAGGATTTCATCTTACTTGGATGATGCATATAAGAAATAAAAATAGTCACTATACAACCTCTCAAACCTAACCTAAACCCATTTCTGTTGAATCCAACTCATCATGATCCAATGGGTTTCTGAAGCTGTAAACCTTAGCTAATGAAGACTGCTGGTTTTTAGAGATAACTGGTGGATCTGAACCTCTGAACTTTGATTAACTATCCAACAAATTATATATCATCAGGACTCCTCCTTATGACTCAAGAGAAAATATTTTAAAGAGTTTTCTTTATAGTCTTCTTCCTTTCCTCATTAAATTTATTCTTTCTCAATCTCTCATCTTTCATTCCTTCCTTATCATCATTTCTCTTCTACCTACATACACTAGTGTGCATATACAAATATATACATATGTATATTAATTGTATTTTTGTTAAAACTATAAAAGTAATAAATGTTCAGTGTAGAAAATGAAAGAAAACACAGAAAAGTCAAATCCCACTCTGCATAGGTAAACACTGGATATCACAGGAGTTTAAAAGTTATTTCTTCAGGCATACTTTTTGTCTTGTTTTCAAATTTTCCTTGTTTTGCATTTTAAAGCACAAACTTTAAATGTTTTATATTGGAAAAATATCTTGTTTGGGAAAGGGCTCATGTTCATTTAATGTATTTTTAGGTGCTTTTTTTTTTAGGTGCTATTGAGTCAACTCAACCCTGTGAACAAAAGGGTGAATTTTTGTCCTAACCTGTGCCATGCTCATAATCTCTGTCACACCAAAGCCCAAAGTTGCAGTCACTCCACTTTGTGTCAATCCGTTATGTTCAGGGTTTTCCCTCTCTTTTTCTGACTCTCTATTTTCCCCAGTATAATGTCTTTTCCCAAGAGTGTCACTTCTTGACAGTATGCCCAAAGTACACAAGATGAGGGTTTACCATCCTTGCCTCTAAGGAACAAGCTGGTTTCACGTCACTCAAGACCAATTAGTTTGTTCTTTTGGCAATCCATGGGATATTCTCTACTCTGAATAGAGTACGATGTAAAGAATGCATTGATACATATTAAACTTTACATGAAATTTTAATGAACGGAAAAGCTGTATTCTGTTTTAGCATATATGTTTTGGAGTCTTTTCTTTATCTAGCATCTGGTTTATGAAGAGGCCTGCTCGCACAAGTTTGAATTGTCTGGTTCCTGCTTGTCTAAGGTTATTTATCACTCCCAGAAATCCTCTCTTTGCACCACTTCATCTTCTATTTCATTTCTCTGTTCCTAAGGACTGGAATTCAGGCCTTTTAAGATGTTTCCTAATCTCACTATTGGTTAATGGGCAAATGGGAGAAACCATGCTTGCATATTAATAGGTAGCGTTTAGCAGAGTAATTCTCGTTCTTCTGCTCTAACTCCAAAGAGGATTATTCTGGTTTAGATATCATTGAGAACAGGGTGATGTTATTCAAGGTAGACATTATACCTGTGTTGTACCTTGAAGATGGCTGTCTGCCCAATCTATGACCACATGTTCTAAATGCTTTTTGCATGATTCAAAATCTCTCCTATGGTCTTTCTTGCACCTCAGCTTCCCAGTGATGCAATTTGGAAAACTTAACAGAAATATAAAATCTTGAAATTAAACTAAACATTTGCTTGAGCACTCTAGTTACAGCAGTTTTTTAAAATTCTGAGATAAGTGGCATGGACTTTCACTGTTTCCTATTTACTTTTCAGATCTTCAGAAACACAAGGGATTTTTAAGAAGGTGTGTTTTTGTAAGTCTACACTTAGCAATCTGTAACTTTGAGTCCAGTGGAGAAAAAATTATATTCGAAGGAAGTCCAGTTAATATTATGTGTAATAGAATTTTCAGTCCACAGATGTTGTTTATTGTTATGTGCTGTCAAGTCGCCTGCTATTCATAGTGACCCTATGCACAACAGCTCTGAATCCTGCCCTATCCTGAGCCAGTCTCACTGACTCCGACACACCTACCCCCATTGCCCCAGTTACTGTGTCAATCCATTTCATCCTGGGTCTTCTCTTGTGGGACACCTCTATCCTTCTGAGCATGATGTTCTTCTCCAAATACTGGGTCCTCCTGGTTATCTGCCCAAAGTATGTAAGAAGGAGCTTCAAAATCCTAGCCTCCAAGGAGAAACTTGATTTCAGCCTAGCAGACATAGCACCTGAGGCCAAACTGTCAGATTTGGAAATGCAGAGGAGGAGGAGAAAGAGAGACATGAGCAGACACTAATGATTGGAACATGGAATGCGAGAAGCATGAATGTAGGAAAACTGAACATTGTTATGCAACCAATGGAATCCATAAATATGGACATACTAGGCATTGGTAAAATGAGATGGATTGCCACGGGACATTTTTAATCTATCATAAGATTTACTACACTGGAGATGAAAAGGTGAGAAAAAAGGGATTGCTATCATAGTTAAATAGTCATTTCTAACTCTATCTTGAAGTCTAATTTTGTGACCCACAGGATAATATACATACACATGCAAGGAAGTCCAGCGAATACCACTATCACTCAAATATATGCACCAGCAACCAGAGCCAAAGAAGAGGAAATAGATTAATTGTACCAACTATTGTAGTCCACAGATAAAGACTGAAAAAATACTTCGGGGGGGGGAATATTAAAATAAAAAGAAATAAGCTGCCTCCCCCCCAAAGAAAATAAAACCAAACTAGGAATCATTTAATTGATTCTAATCCTAGTGATGTTTTAAGATAGAGTAGAATTGCCTTGTCACAGAAGCAGACTGCCTCATCTTTCTTCCATGAGCATCTGATGAGTTCAAGCCTGTTAGCAGTCAGGAGCTTAAACACTGTGTTACCAGAACTCCTTGTTGTTGTTGTTGTTGTTATATGCCATTGAGTCGCTTGCGACTCATAGCGACCCTATGTACAACAGCCCTAAACTCCGCTCTGTCCTGTGCCAATGGCACTGTCTCTCACACTCCCATGCCGATTATCCCA
>NW_006400082.1:2302929-2320710 GCF_000299155.1 Elephantulus edwardii | reverse complement strand
CTAATCTTTGCACACCATACCCAAAATATGTGAGGTGAAGTTTTATCATCCTTGCCTCCCAGGGAGTACTCTGGCTATACCTTCTCCCAGACATAACTGTCCTTATGTCAGTCCATGGGATATTCAACACTCTTCTCTAACTCCATAGTTCAAAAGCATCAATTCTTCTTCTGTCATCCTTTTTCATTGTCCAGTTCGCAGATACATGGCAAGGGATTGAAAAGACCATGGTCTGAATCAGGTGCACCTTAGTACTAGCAGTCAGAAGATCGGGAACTATATTGCACTGGGAAAGTCTATAGTCAGAAACCTTTGCAAAGTATTGAGGAGCAATGGTATTAGTTTGAGGATTAAGGTGCACCTGATTGTGGATCCAAATAAAATGAATTGGCAGTTTCAATCTTTTCTTCATCATGATGGTGCCTATTGGTCCAGCGATGAGAATTTTCGTTATCTTGATGTTGAGATGTAAGTCCATATTGAAGTCTATCATCTTCTGATCTTCTGTGGCAAGTGCTTCAAGTCCTCCTCACTTTCAGCAAGTAAGGTTGTGTCATCTGCATAACAAAGGTTATTGGTGAGTCTTCCTCCAATTCTGATGCCACATTCTTCTCTATAGTGTCCTGCTTCTCCAAGAATTTGCTCAGCATATAGATTGAAGAGGATTGCTATGAGTTGTGCTCCACACCATGGCACCTAACAAAAAGAGTCTAATGATGCTTCCCCCCCTTCATAGGTGCCAGTTAAAAGAAAATACTATATTTATGACCTTGAATTATATCTACAATCTTATACTCAGAAAAATTGTCACAAAATAGAAAAATGCTGGCTGGACTGTATTGGAAGAGAGCATTTTACTTAAGGAAGAGTGAAATCCAGATTTTGAGGTGTTTCTCTTTATTTGTTATCGATTCAGATGCTTCTGTGGTCCCTAGGACCCCACAGGTATTGCTCAGAAGGAAAACGCATTCCTTTTGGATTTAGTACTTTTGACACCGGATTGGTGGTTTGGCAGGGGAAGTGGGAGAAACTGAACGAATTTCTCAGGAACTTTCATCCGTGAGCCCTGAGGGGACATGAAGAGCTCTAGTGGTAAGAAGCTGCGCTTCCTTTGGGATCTCAAGCACCAGCAGCTCCATGAGAAAGGGTGGGCGCACTCCTCTGGTGTGATTTCCTGCCTCAGAAAACCTGCTAGGACACCACCCCTAAGTGGTCACAGGGGTCAATACTGGCGAGTTCCCAGTTTCTAGTCCACATTCCCTCGGATCCCCTGGTAAGTAAGGCACAGCTCCCGTCGCAGTGACCCCCACGGCGCGCTCTAGGTGAAGACAAGTCAGGGTTATCACAAACGAGTCAACTTGAGCGGGCTAGCGGGCTAGCGTGCTGGCGGGCGAAGCGCCAGGCCGCTGGGCGGGCCAGGGGCGGGGGCGGTGGGCGGTGCGCGACGTGTCCGGGGGCGGGCCGCCGCGGGTCAAGGGAGCCCCACGTGGGCGCCGTCCCGCCGGCTTTCCTTGCTCTAGCTGGTGCTTGGAGCGCGCTTCCTCTTCCGTTCTCCTGAGCGAGGGGAGGTGCAGGTCCTGGCGGCGCCGCGGCGCGCCCGCTGCTGCCCGACGGCTGCGGAGCTGTGACGTCCGGCTTCCCGCCGGTTACGGGGCGGGCAGCGCGCCCGGAGCGCAGTGGGTCGCGCGCCTCGGGGGCGCACGGGCGCGGGGACAGGGGGCAAGGTGGGCGCTGACCGGGGAGGAGGCGAGCGTTCGTGAGGGGAGATGAGGAAGCCGGACGTGAAGATCGTGCTCCTGGGGGACATGAACGTGGGGAAGACGTCGCTGCTTCACAGGTACATGGAGCGACGCTTCCAGGACACGGTCAGCACGGTGGGGGGCGCCTTCTACTTGAAGCAGTGGCGCTCCTACAACATCTCCATCTGGGACACTGCAGGTGAGCGGCGGCGGCACCTTTTTTTGTGTGCTTTCCTGTTAATTTTTAAACTTTCTTGGGTAAAAGACTGGAGAGCGGGGGCAAGAGGGATGGACTTACAGCCCCAAAAGTAGCGTCCCCAAGAGCAGGATGTCCCTGGCCGGAACAAGGTCGGACTTTTGGGAGACAGGTGCCACTGTCTCGGGTTCAGGCCGTTAGTTCCTAGTCGTGCCCTTGTTTTTCCACTCGTCCTTACTTTCTGGCTTCAAAAACTCTCAAGACTGTTTAATTAGTACCTGCAGCATAGCGACTATCCAGGTGGTACTTGAAAAACACCTCTTATTCGCAAGAGAGAATCTGCTTGTTATTTGTATACACAGATGTCATCCGCAGCTTTTGGCTGCAGGTCACTGCTCATTGTAACCGGGAATGTCTCTTGTCTCCCTGACACCCACGTCCTCCCCCCACAAGTTTCAGTTTGTGAAAGTGCTCTTGTAAACTTAAGCTTGGTTGTGAACCCAAACAGCCTTGACGGAGAGGCAGAGTTAGTCTGTTCCTCCGCTTTTATTTACAAAACAGTGAGCTGAAGGACAGCCAGTTTTTTATCCAAGTTCTGTCAAGACGGAGGGAAGTGGAAGGAGTCTCCTCTGGCCTAGTCTGGAGCGTATTTGCATTTCTCAGCATATTTCTCGTCTCCTTAATTTTGGTTTATGTTTTGTGGGTTTGGAATAATTTCCTGTAGCATTTCTAAGATAATGAATACTTTTTGGGGCCTGCATTGTCATTTTTCAAAAGACCTCACTTATTTGTTGTTGTTCTTCATTTAAGCTTTCCATCTATTAGCTCTGCAGAATTGCTGTGGTGATTATAGTGTTCCAGTGGGTTATAGTTCCTTCTTGGAAAAGAGTTTATTTAAATAAATAGAGAAACTGGAAGTAGTCTAACACATTTTTTACAAGTGCAAAACTTTGAAAACCTGAAACTTTAAGGTCTGGTTTCTTTTATGTCAGCACTTTTAAAAGGGATATACCCAGAGGTCTTATCCAGACATTTTCAGTTGCCAACTTTGGTACAACAGACTGCTGAATAAACAAGATTATAACTAATTCTCTTTTCAGCACAGAATTAATGAAGTTCACCGACGTGACTCTGCCCCTTTCCTCAGTGCTTTTTTTGTTGCTGTCTTTTTTGGTTATTATAATAGTCAGCGTACTGACTAATTTTTTGCAGTCATTGTTTTAAACATCAGCCATCCAAGTAACTGTTCCCTGCTCCTCCCTCCACATCTGCTCTCTTCTCAGGAAGCTCTAGTGGCTTAATGGTAAGGAGTTTTCCTGCCAACACAAAGGTATATAGCTCGAATCCATCAGCCGCTCCATGGGAGAAAGAGGGACAGTCTCCTCTTATGCAGTTTACTACCTCTGAAAACCCACTGGAGGGTCTGCTATGAGTCAGTTCCAGCTTGATGGCACTTAACAACAGCAGACTTCTTCCCAGGGCTATGATGTATGATTTCACTGAGACCCTTTCTGTGTCTTGTGCCATCTAGCCCATGGCAACTCCTGACTCATGGCAACTTCATGCATTACAGACTAGAATTTCTCCATAGTTTTCTTAAATCCCCTGGCCTAGTGGGTAAGGAGGATGCTCAGGCCCAGCAGTTTACCCATGGCAGAAAAATGAGCTCTCTCTTCCTGTGTGATCTACAGTTGTCACAAGATCCCTTCAGGAAACCAACAAACAACAAAGTTAAAACTAAACAAACAGCTCATGGCCATCATGTAGGAACTGACTCATAGCTGACTCTCCAGTGAGTGTTTAGAGGCTGTAAATCGTGCAGGAGGAGATGACACATCTTTTCTTCTGCAGACCATCGGGGAGGTGCTTCGGCTTAGCAGTGTAACTCCCTACAGGCTACAACATCTGAGATCTCTTCAGAGCTAAAGAGTATCATTTGCCTTTTAAAAGCAAACCCAAACCACATTTTAGTGATGAGGAAAGGAAGGTGGCAGTAGTTAGGATTCAGATCTTGGTCTTCTATCTTGTTCCAACATTTTTTCCATTGGACCTTTGTGGATTCTCGTCTTTGTTCTTAATTTACTCATGCTCTCATTGGGCAAAGAAATTTGATGTAATCCCTGCATGTTGATATGGTAGTATAAGAACACAAAAGGAAGTCTAACAGTGTATCACCACCCTGATCTTCTCTACTACTCTTTTGATCAGTTTGATGACTGAAAAGATGTTGCCTGCATTATGCAGATGATACAACCTTGCTTGCTAAAGGTGAGGAGGACTTGAAGTGCTTGCTGCCAAAAGAAGATTAAGGATTATAGCTCTTGGTATGGATTGCATCTCAGCATCGAGAAAACAAAATTTCTCATCATTGGGCCAACAGGATAGATGGAGAAAGAATAGAAGTTGTTGGCAGTTCCATCTTACCTGGATTTCCTTGGCATGAATAGTGAGCAGATCAAAAGACGACTTTTGCTTTGAGAAAATCTGCTGTCAGTGACTTCTCCATAGTGCTAATGAGCAGTGATACCAGTCTAAAGCCTAAGGTGTTCCTGATCTGAGCCATGGCCTTTTCATTTGCTTGCAATGCATTTTGAAAGCTGAACAATCACTAAGGCTGATAGAAGAATGAGTGCTCTGAGTTGTGGTACTGGAGAAGGGTGTTGAATATCCCAGGGATTTCCCAGAGAACAAACATGGACTCTCCTGGAAAAAGTGAAGCCAGGGTGCTTGGTGGAGGCAAGGATGGTGGAACTCTGTCTCATTTACTTTGAGCATGTTGTCTGGAGGAGTCTGTCCTTGGAAAAGGACATCACGCTTCTAAAGGTGGAGGGTCAGCTCAAGAGCAGAAGACCCTCAGTGAGATGGAG
The DNA here is from genome assembly GCF_000299155.1 of Elephantulus edwardii. NCBI lineage: Eukaryota > Metazoa > Chordata > Mammalia > Macroscelidea > Macroscelididae > Elephantulus > Elephantulus edwardii. The sequence continues at coordinate 2,315,908 of NW_006400082.1, read as the reverse complement.
TGACTTTACCAGTGGGATCAGGTGTGGCAGAGACAGTGTGATTGGCTCAGAAAGGGTAAAGTTCAGAGTCTTTGTTCATAGGGTTGCTGTGAGTTATGTGCCAACTTGATAGCACATAACAGTTATTGTCGGGTAATTACAAACTGAGCGCCTCCTAATGTACCAGGCCCTGCTTTAGGGCTTGGCTTCTAGCATTGAGCGCTTACTTGCTGCTTCCTGACATTAACATTCCAGAGAAGGAAAGACAAACAAGAAAACAAATAACTTCTATTTTCTAATTTCTTATTTAAGAATTGCTCTGAAGAAAACATGACAGGATGATGAGCGATGAGCTTGCTAGTTGAGTCTTTTGTTGTTTGAAACAGCAGCTTTTGACTGTCCTTGAAAAGGAAGGACCAGGCCCTTGTGGTGTAGTGCATTACATGTTGGGCTACTAACCATAAGGTCAGTGATTTGGATCCAAGAGCTGCTTCTCAGGAGAAAGATGAGGCTGTTTCCTCTGTTAAAGATTTACAGCCTTGAGTGGAGTGGACTTGAGGGGAGGGATTGTGTAACAATGAAAGAATTTTTCTTTTTTCTTTTCAAGAAGAGTGAATTGGGGGGAGGAGGTGGTCAGGGAGAAAAGTGCAACCGTGAGTGACTGGAAACCCTAAGTCTCTGTAAAAGTTCATTTAAATTAATGAAAAAAATGTTAAAAAAAAAAAAAAAGGATTTTTACAGCTTTGGAAAACCCATGGAGGGACACTACAAGGTGGAATCAACCTGATGGCAGTAGGTTTGCTTTCTGGTTTGTTTTTTAAAGACTAAGACCATGGGAGGTGGCACAGACAAGGAATTTAAATCCCAGATTTTGGAGCTAAATTGCGTATCTTTTATTCCCTGATCAGCTGCTGTTTCAGTTTCTCACTGTTGCTTCAGTGGGTAGAAACTTTTGAGGATGTTGCCATAATAAGCTGAATGTATTTTGCCAGAAATTGGACTGTAGTAGTCAGAATGATGTGCTCCCCAAAGGTCGTTTTTTGACTTAAAATTTCGTCCCTCATTTTGCATCTTTTTCTCTTACGTGTTGTTATAAACAGCAAGAAACTAACCACGCCTTCATGTACTTTTGTTTTAGATCTTCTCTGCTCTCCTAAGTTCATCCTCTACACATTCTGATTTTGGCATAACTTCAGGGCACCGTGCCCTTGAACTTTTTGCGTTGTATGACAAGTATTTTCTCCAGTTTCTAGTAACACATAGTCCTAATTTTCATCTGAGCTGTTCTCTGGCAGGGGAGCTCAGCCCTGGTGTCTATCACACTGGTTAAATGCTAGTGGCTGCTAGTCAGAAGGTCAGTAGTTCAAACCTGCCAGCCATCCTATGGGAGAAAGATGTAGCAGTCTACTTCTGTGAGATTACAGCCAGGGTAACCTTAAGGAGCACTTCTACTTTGTCACTATGTGTCAGAATGACTTAAAGGAAAAGAGGGTTCTAATAGGTAGCATCTTTGATTATTGTAACTTTTGATGATTTATTTAGATGTCCTTCAAGAAGCTATATGCTTTCGTTACTATGTTCCTTACTCACTTTGAATCCTTATTAAAAGAGTAACTAAAAATCCCTATATCTATTAATCTGGTAAAGACAGCCTAGGCTTTTTCTGTAATACTCCTCAAAATTTCTTTCAGCCTCTGCCCAGTACCAAGTGCTGTAGCCACACCACACTTTCAGGTATTTATTACTGCATTGCCACATATCTAATATCTGTACTAGTCTCCTATTGTTGCCTTAATAAATGACCATAAATTGAGTGACTGAAAACCACCCACATTAATTTTCTTGGAGTTGAAGGTCAGAAGTCTTAAGTCTTGATTTTTAGTGGTCTAAAATCAAGGTGTCAGGAGAGTTATACTTTCTTTGAAGGCTCATTGCACGATTCTGTTTTCTTGGTTTGCCACTCTCTGGGGGCTACCCTCAACAAGATGGATTGGCACTGACAATAACTGTAGGCTGGACATGGTTGAGGATGGCACAGGATGGGACAAGGTTCTCCTCTGTCCATAGGATTGCCATGAGGCTTAGTCTGCTTGATGGCACCTACGTGGTAAGGAGTTTCACCATTAGCCCAAAAGCAAATGGTTCGAATCTACCAACTTTTCTGAGGAGAAAGATGGACAGTGTCCTCCCCTGCGACTTACTGTCTCTGGAAACCTGCTGGAGGGTCAGGTCTGACTCATTGGTGCACAACAACAATAATAACGGGAGCCACTTATATTCATTGGTTTATCTTCTGAGTCAGCAGTGGCCAGGCAAGTCTTTCTCAGAGTGCAGCACTGACGCTCTGCTTCATTCTTCCATATTTAAAGGACTTCCTCATGACATAATCTATAGGGAGCTGCACTGATAACCCAATTCTGCTGATTCAAATCCACCAACTGCTCCAAGGAAAAATATAGACAATCTTCCCATGTGATTTATAATTGTGATTTGACAGTGAGTCTGTTGTCTTGACTGGGCCCCCTTGGATATTCTAGGCCAGCCTCTTTAATATGTAATTAAGGCCCTTAATTCCACCTGCAGCTTTTCATTTTTTCTTCGTTAAAACAACACAGTTTCGGGGGATTAGGATGCCTTTGGAGAGCCATTATTCTGTCTACCACAGCAGCAGGCTAAATAGACTACTGCGTGATTGTGCCATATCTATTTTCCTCACCTGTAAAATGGATTTAATTGTAACACCTACCTAAAGTATAGCTCCTAGCAATAACTGGATTAATGTTGCAAAGTGCTTAGAACAGTAGATGAAACATTGTGTTAAGTGTTTGCTAAGTCAGTGTCTCCTAGCAGTGCCTGCACACAAGCACCCGCAAGCATGTTACAAAGGCAGAAGGGAGGCTGGTGAATAATTGGGAGATAAATGGAGAGGTCATAGAGAGGAAGGAAAGGGGGAGGAAATGCTTGTGGTGAGCAGTGGTTAAAGAGTTAGAATAATAGTTGCTACATGTGATACTGAAATACTTCCAGATATCCATAAGTCCTTGTGGTATTTAATTCCTCCTTTTGCATTAAATTAAGCTCCAAGGCTGTCTGGAATCAAGCCAGGAGTCTAGTGATAACTAGCTTGATACATGAAAGGCAAAGACTGTCTCGTTTTTTATACTTTTTTTTTGGGGGGGGGGCGTTGTGCTATGATTGAACTATGAGAGAAGAAATTTCCTCAATTGTGGTCTCAACCAGAAAGTCAGAACCAGAAAGTTTTGAAGTGCACTTCAGGGAAACTTCCATGCTTTGTGCTGTCATTGCCAGAGGCCCCAGCTGCTCTCTTCTGGCTTTACTGTCAGAGGGATGTTGATGAAGGACCTTGCCTTCTGAGAGGACCTGGGGTGTGGGCGGCTCTGGAACCTATGTGACGTAAGGTGGGGCTGCCAACATTGAAGGCTCTTTGGTGTGAAGTAGAAATGATTTGGAGTCTCAGTATCGGTTTTTGAAATTTCAGACTACTTGACTTGTATAAGAGGCAGTTAAAGCCTTGTTCTATATTTCACTCCAGATAGGCTTGATGAGTGGGTGTTAAAACTTTATTACAGGAAGGCAGATTAGATCTGTGCATAACTGGGACTGGGCCAGCTGCCTTGCAGAATGGGGTGCTCCCTGCCATTTGTATTTTGATGTTGCTATTTATATGAGTGCCACCACGTGCCAGCGTCCACGTGAGGACTTCAGGTCGTTCACTCCTGACAGCCTCATACCATCTTCCTGGAAAGTGTTAACATCATCAAGTTACCCATCAGGAGACAAAGTGACAGAAGGGAAGCAGTTCCCCAAAGTCATGTAAATTGTGAACGATGACCCTGAAATGAAACCAGAATTGTGTCCGTTTAGCTCCAAGACTGTGCTCTTAAATGTCATTGTGAAATCCAGGTCTAAATGCCTGTTGGTTCATGGATTATGGTAGTGATTTCATAACTGGACCAGATATTGCCCTATAAGGAAGAATCTTGTTGAGTGTAGAATTTCAGCATCCACCAGTCTCTCCCTGACTCATGGGATGGAGAGGTCTGTAGAAATACAGGCTCTCCAGGGAATGGAGATGCTGCTTTGCTGGAGTAGGCTGTTCTTAGAGTCATGGCAGTTGGCTGAAGATCCTTTTTTTTTTAATTAAAAAAACTTTAGTACTTGCTATGCATCAGAAAGCTGGGTAATGACTAGGGATGATGGAAGGAGAATTGATGCCTTTGAGCTGTGGTGCTGGAGAAGAGTATTGAATGGACAGCTAGGAGAACAAACAGTTTTGTCCTGGAGAGGGTGTAATCAGGCTGCTCCTTAGAGGCAAGGATTCTGAAGCTTTGTTTGACATACTTTGGACATGTTGCAAGGAGGGGACCAGTCCTTGGAGGGGGTCGTCATGCTTAGGAGGGTGGAGGGACAGCACAAGAGAAGAAGACCCTCTCTGAGGCGGATTGAATCAGTGACTGGGGTAATGGGGTTAGGTGTGTCAGAGACTATAAGATTGGCACAGGATAGAACAGGGTATAAGGCTGATGTGCCTAGGGTCACTGTGAGTCACAAGTGACTTGATGGTACATAACAACAACAGCAACAGTACTGAGGAGTTTCAAGTTCTATCTTGGTGCCTGGAAAAGGAAAAATTTAATTGTTAATGTCTGTGAGCCAGCTCAAAGTCTTGGCACATAAATGTTAGTACTTTGAATTGCTGTGCTATCTGTGGGAAACACCATGCTGTATTTATGAAGGATAGGGCTCGTGCATGGTAAAAATGACAGGCAGAATGAACCATCCAATTTTGAAGAATGAGAATCTCCCCTATGGTACTCTTTCCACTCTACACAAAGGCCACAGCGCCTAACTCTGTCCAGATACTAAAGTACAAAAAGCACACCCAGAACATGCCCAGAAGGAGTGTAACAGTAGATTTATTGTGAGTAGACATGGTTGGAATTGGGCAGCATTGACCTGGCAAGTGGTGATGGTCCTCAATATGGCAGCCTACCATTTTGCGAACTCCATTGTAAGTTGATTCTGATGTAAGTCCAGTACTGTCAACCTCACTCAGTTTCCCCCCGATTTTAATTATTATTGCCTTTTAGTATCAGTATTTCTAGAAATCTTTGTCTTTGTAGATTGGAAACATTCCATATAAACATACAAGTGTATTTTAGTACATATATATACATACATATATAAAAAAATACTATTTAAGTTGTCTCATGTTGGCATTGTGTCCGTTGTAGAAATAACTATGGAAGGTTCTGAATCACTGTACCATCCTAGACAATGGGTATAGTATTTCTAGTCAGAAAAGTAGGGAGAGTTGTGTAGATGGCCTTGTAATTTTTCTTAACAGATTTTGCAGTAACACTTCACTGCTCTTCAAATCTGCCTTTTTTTCTTTTTGTTTTAAGTTTGTTCTGAGATTTTAATGAAAGGTTATAGAGAACTTGAATTTCCATTCCTTCATTGTTGCACATTTCCCCACTGCCCACCCTCCTTAGTTTGCTTTTCTCTTTGAAAAAAAAAATTCTTTCACTGTTGTACAATCCACACACACACACCCCTACCCCCCACCCCCCAGTCCACTTTACAGCTCTTATTCTGGACTGTTGTCATGCAAATACTTAATCATATATTCCTTTTAAGCAGTTCTATTCCTCATCTGTTTCGGTACTGTGTACGTTATTTTCAGCTTTAGCAAAACAAACAACATTTGCACTCATGTTTTCAAGCAACTAAAATTCCAGATTTCGTTTAGAAAAAAACTCCAGTTAATCTTTCACTGTAAATTTTTTAATAATATCTCTCATTCTTCTTTCTTATTATTTCTTTCTTCTTTAGAATTTCTTTCCTCTTCAGAGTCCATTAAATCCTGTTCTCTCAATTTCCTGTCTTTACAATCTGTGAGCTCTCCCACATCAGTGTTAGTGAGTTCTAAATGCAGCATTCTTGCTATATGGATGGTTTCTCCCCTGACGCCTGCCATCATATCCTGATTCAGTGCTTGGAGCATGTTCACAGAAGTCAGCACTTTTTTCCATTTTATCATAACCTCCTCCAAGGAATATGTAATAATCCAGATACTGATGATCATAAGTGTGATTTTTCATAGACGGAATAAGTCATAAGTCAGAACCTACCTGTTTGTATATGGAAGGCCCTCTTCAGAGAATCTGTAGAGAGGATGGGTCGTATAGGTCATTGCCATGCTGTTTTTCCCCGGGATCGCATCAGAGCACCCATCGGGTTCCAGGGTTGTAGAAACTGAATCACTAAGAATGTGCCATCCGTTTTGCTGTCCGACTCTGGGTTCCTGCTCCCAGAAACTGGCTACAAAAAAACAACTCAAAGCCCACTGTGAACAAGTCAGATCTGACTCATAGCATCACTCACCAGGTTCTGGGGCTATAAATCTGTAAACCTTTATGAGAGAAGACTGCCTGTCTTTCTCCTACAGAGAGGCTGGCACATTCAGACTATCTTAACTGGTACCCCACATACAGTGCAATTCGCTACTACCTTTGGATGGCTGCACGGTGCTAATTCCCTGGGAACGCAATGCCCAAGGCACCTCAAGTCTGCTAAGCTGCTTACGAAGATGAGTTGAAGGTGATTTTAGGAAAACTGTTCCTTGAAGGGTAAAGGCTTACGTAAGAGTCCTCTCCATAGCTACAGAAATTTCCCAAGAAGTTTTAAATGAAATGATTGTGGAACTCATGATTCCATTAAATGCTTTAAATAGCGCTTCGCTTTCTACCTTCGACTGTGTGCTCACCTTGAGCTAGACTGGAATGGCAGTATGGTTACGACATGCTTTCTTTGAAAATTGTTCTGGAAAAATCCCAGTTAACATTTGGGATCTGAAAGCAAACCTCCTCTGTTGTAGGTGGGCCTGCATTTTCCTCTCTTCCGAGGACTTGGAATGGTGCCTTCTGGGTGTAAGACATCACGAGCTGAATTCCTGTGTGGTCAAATATCTGCTTTCCTTGCCAAAAACAATGGTTCAGAAATCAGTGTGGGGTCAGCCATTGATGTGGGCATTCAGATGGGTAGGAGAAAACCTAGTCCTTTGAAGTTCCACAGAAGCAGACAGAACAGCAGTGTTCTTAGACGTTTCAAAGAGCTGTAGATTCCTAGTGACTGTCCACTCTGAAAGGGCTGGCTGGTAAAGGTCCTGGACGTGGTTGTTGTTAGGTGCCACTGAGTCCACCATGGCTCCTCACACTCCTGCGAACAGCAGGTAGGAGCCTTGCCCTATCCTGTGCCGTCTTCACACTCAAGCTCATTGGTAAAGTTGCCCGCCTTGGTGAGGCTTAGTCTCTCTTTCATTGACCTTCCACCTTTCCCGCATGATGATTTTTTCCCCAAGGGTCAGCCTGACAACATGCCCAAGTAGATGAGAAGAATCTCCTTGCTTCTTTTTTTTATTATCATTAAATTTTATTAGTTTTAATGAACATTTACAGAGATTTTGGGTTTTCATTCATTCATTGTTGCACTGTTTTCTCCACCCTCCTCCCCAGTTCGTTCTTCCCCCCCCATATCTGTTTTAATTGTCCAATTGCCACAGTGCTTGTCAAAGCCAGTTCTTATTAATCTCCTTTGTCAGTGTGTCCCTTGCCATTCCCTATCACTCCTCCCTGAGAGAGACTTCACCCTGATTCATAAGGAAAAGGGGATGGCATATTCTCTTAGTTACTTCCTGCTGAAAAGGGACACTGTGGGTTTCAGGGTGAAGGTCTTCTCTCACTACTCTAAAGGGCCCCTTTGGCAGTAGGAAACACATAGACTATTATGGAGATTGATTTTGGAATTTAGATGCACTGTTATCAATTGTGCTTAGCTGTACATGTTCATATCCTTGAAGATATATCATGGAAGTGTTGCAGCCTAGAAGATACAAATTTAACTAACAAGTTAAAAGTACATGAGTCAAAAATTGAAAAGCAATAGTATTCTGAGTAGAGGTTCTAATAGTGGCACAAATCAAGTTACAGAGGTAAGGTGGTTCCATTGCCATCCTTACTCTAACTTAATTCTTTTTTTTAATTTAAATTTGTTATTAATTTCAGTGAAAATTTACAGAGGCTTTGGATTTCCATTCATTCATTGTTGTAGATTTGTCCCCTCCCAAGGCTCTCCCCCACCAGATATTACCTTCTTGGAAAAGTAAAAGAAAAGATCCTTTCATTATTTTACAAACCCTCCCCCAGGTCCACTCCACCATGTAGCCATCGCTCTAGACTCCTGTCATGACAGAAATACCTAATCACATATCTCTTTTAAACAGTTTTCTCCCTTCTCTGTTTCAGTGCAGTATACATTATTGAACCCATCTTACTCAGTCTCTCCCCAACCCCAAGGACAGTCCCATTCTACAACAGTGGCACCATGCAATATTTGTCCTTTTGTGACTGGGATATTTCACTCAGCATAATGTTCTCCAGAGTCAACCATTTTGAGTAATATTGCATGAGTTCCTTGTTTTTTAATGCAGCATAGTATTCCATTGTGCGAATATACCACAGCTTCTCTAGCCATTCGTTTGTTGATGGGCACTTAGGTTGTTTCCAGCTCCTTGCTATTGTGAACAAAGCTGCAGTAAACATGGGTGTGCATATATCTGCTTGGGTGTCAGTTATGGACTCTTCGGGGTATATTCTCAGTAGTGGTATTGCTGGGTCAAATGGCATCTCTATTTGCAACTTTTTGAGAAAGCGCCATACCGCTTTCCACAGGGGTTGCACCATTTTACACTCCCACCAACAGTGAATAAGAGTTCCAGTTTCTCCACAACCTCGCCTGCATTTATTGCTTGCTGTTCTGGGGTGAGATGATATCTCATAGTTGTTTTAATTTTCATCTCTCTTAGGGCTAGGGATTTTGAGCATTTCTTCATGTGCTTGTTAGCCATCTGAATGTCGTCTTCAGTTAAGTGCCTGTTCATATCCTGTGCCCATTTTTCTATTGGATTCTTTACCTTTATCTTGTTGTGGTGATCTCCTTGCTTCTAAGGAGTGCTGTGGTTGTACGTCCTCTAAAACAGACCCAAACAGAGTGAAATGTGGAACAACACTCAAGAAAAAAAAAGGCAAAGCTAATTCATTTGATAGAAATTGGTGGAATCCCGAAGACTACAACTCTTAGTCAGCCTTAGAGTTTGGATCAAAATTTATTGCTGCCAAGTTGGAATTGACCTATAGTTGACCCTTGAGCAAGTTTTTAGAGGCTGTAAGTCATGAATGGGAAAAGATTGGCCATCTGTTTCCTTTGGAATAGCTGTGGATTCAACTTGACTTGCCTTTGAGTTGACATTGCAGCTCCTTACCCATTAGGGTACCAGAGACCCCTAACCAAACCTGTAAGGCCTGTAAGGTGAACAGTAACACCAGTACATACTCCTTAGAGAGTGGGCCCTGCAAGATCAAAGAAGCAGCGTTTGCCCAGGGATAAACACAGCTCAGCAGGCAGGAAGGGGCAGGATTGGAAGGATTAAAGAGCTATAGGAAGGAGTGGGATGAGTTCGTTATATAGCAGGTTTATCATTAATGTATCACAAATGAACAATGTAGATGAGAAATTGAATGGAAATAAAATTTTCTTGGTAAGCTTTCACTCAAATCACAATTAAAAAAGAAATTTTAAAAAGAAAACAATTATAGGACCAAAGGAGAATAGACGTTTATGAACAGCTCCATTTTCTGGGATGCTCAGAGCCCTCTTGGAGGGGACGCTGTGGGAATTCTGTGGGTAGGAAGAGTTATTTAAGGCTCATTAGTGTGATGTTAAAGGAATTCAGGTGGCACAATGGTTAAAAATTGCTAAAATTAGAGTGGGTAATTTGAACCCACCAGCCAGTCCTCATGGCACTCTGATGGCATGGAGAGTAGGGATTGTAATGCTAATTCAAAGGCGGCACTTTTTTTTACATTATTTACTTTATATTGGTTTGCTTGCAAAGGTCCTATACATTGCATTTTACACTGTTCTTCATTCACATTATGTTTCATACAGTCATTCCCAGGTATTATTTTTTTATAAAACTAGTCACCATTAGACTATGCCCACTATTACCCTGTCTTTTCAGGTCCCCGCCAGATCTTTCCCATTTCCTTTACCTCCCTTTACCCATCAGATTGTGCAACCCTGTGATTTAGCCCCTACCCATCCTCGACACTCTGCTCTCAGCCCTTTACCCTTGGGTCCCCATACATGTTTTTCTAGTTATCCTTCTATTTTTTACAATAATGGTCTCAGACAGTATTTGTCCTTATGAGACTGAGTTAGTTCACTCAGTTTGAATCCACCAGTAGCTCCATAGAAGAAAGATGGGCAGTTCCTTCTGGGTTTGATTTACAATTCCCAGAAAACCTTTGGGAAAGTCAGCTATGACTTGGTTCCGATGCAGTGAGTAAGTATGAGACAGTCCTCAGGAGAAAGTTGAGAGAGTCTGCTTCTGTAAAACATGGCTTTGGAAAACATGTGGGGAAGGTTCCCCTCTGTCCTGTAGAGGGACTTTTATGTTTTGTGATGGACTGGAGGGCAGAAGGTGAATGAGTACTATAGTGTTGATTCAGGGAAAGCTTAACTAATTAATTAGGTCAACACTATTTGTTATTAGCTAATACCTGAATCACATTTAAAATCTTTGGTAGCTGATTTTATGCTTCATTATCTTAAGTTCACAGGAGAAATAGGAGCATTATGATGCTTGTTAACATGGAAATTGAACTTGTTCCTCTCACTACATCAAGAGGATACAAAATCCCTGTAAGTGGAGTAATTTCATACACAGGCATGCACACATTTAAACCACTGTCCTGAGAATAACAGTTTCATCCCCGTGGTGACTGATTTTTATGGCGTGGCCATATTGATGTTTTCTTTTCATCAAGTCAGCCCCCAAACCTGGCTCCCAATTGCTGAGATGAGTTTCTCAGGCCTCCTGGAGAAGTCGCCTTCACTACTCAAAGCTTTCCCCAGGCTCTCAAAGCTTGTCTGTATCCTTTTCTCCTCATAGTGCCTTATATCATTATCTAAATACATGATTTTTAAATGTTAATTCAAAAACAGATATGCTCAGCCTTTCCTTGATTCTCACCTTTGCCTATGGCATTTCTTACTCAAGATACTCTCTCTTGGCATTGCTTGACTTTAATTTTATCTCCACTTTCAGTGTCACTCCATTCAAGAGCATTTAGTTCTTGGTCATTATCGTGGGCCATTAAAGTAGGGATTCCCTCTTCTTTGAAACTGTTCTGCAAAATGATCTTCTAACCACTTATTAATACAGACTTTTATTTAGGATCACTGGTTGGATAGTGGTTAAAACACTTGACTGCTAACAACATCAAAGTTGTTAGTTCAAACTCACCATCCACTCTGTAGAGGAAAGGTGAGGAGGCAGTTTGTGCCCATAAAGACCTGCAGCTTTGGCAACTGTGGAAGTAGTTTTGATTTTAGGAGTTGTCCCCACCCTCCCTTTGTCTTTTTCTCTGACGCACAGTTTATAATCTCCCTAGAATCTACTACATTACTTAAGGTATATTTTAAACCAAAGTTTTTGCTCAGTGAAGTTATTTAAAGCAATGGGAAGCATTTGGAAAGGATAGTATTAGTAATTTCCTTTATGATGTGTGAGAAAACTGGTATGAAAAATACCATTGTCGCAAACTCTATAATAAAACTAGTGATATGCCAGGGGTTATATGGTACTAAAGTATTGGTCTATGTCATTAATTATATTGTGTCCTTAAAATAAATTCCGTAGTAACTCCCTCAGAACACCTTCCTGAAAATGGAATTGGGGTGATGACTAAGTTCTGGATGATTTTGAGAATTTACTGGCATTTCTATGTACAGTGGAACTGTGGTGGGCCAGCAGTGAGGAGTTGTGCAGCCTTCCGAAAGGCATATGCAGGTCAAATCCACCGCTTACACCGCAGGAGAAAGGTGAGCAATCTCTTCTCCTCCCATGCAATTTACTGTGTGTGAAAACCCACGGTCGGGTCAGGAGTGAGTGAGTTCCAACTCCACGGCATATAACAACAACGGAAGGAGATTGTCCAGCGTAGCAGTATGTGATCTCTCTCATCTGCTTATGTGAAAAAGCATATTGAATGAGCTTTTGCTTCTACAAAGCTCATGTTGAATGAGCTTTTGCCTCTACAAAGACCAAAAATCAGGCATCTCAAAGCTGTTTTAGAGAATAGATCTGGCTTCGAAAGTAGCAGTACAATGTTTAAATATTTAGCATAAGCTGCAAGCTTGTTTAAGCACCGCAGAGCACATAGGAATGAGCACAGTCTAGCTTATAGGCTAGAGTTCAAAACCAGCTGAATAGCTTAACTGAAAAATCCGAATTTTTCTAGAGCGTTGATTATATGCTTAGGAAGAAAATGTTTTTGTTTTTTGGTAGAGTAGCAAAAGATCTTCTCTTTCTTAAAGGTGTCTGTCTTTATTTGTAAAACTACTGCTTCTGATGAGAGTGACATGACCTTCGGGGTAGGGGTGGGAGAGAGGAGGTGTTATGGCTGCTGTGAGGCTGTGGGGAGGAACTTGCCAGTTCTCATTTTGGTCTGAGATCACTTCACTGTCTCTTCATCCCACTGTTCAATGTTACTGTTCACTTTTAAGATTTCCCAGTAGTAATTTTAAGTTTGTTTCCACTTTGTTAGGACTCCCAACATTTCTCAGAAAGGAAGGTATTTTTATACCAACTTCTCTGGGATTTAGGGAGCTGAGATTGTCCAGTCGGTAGTGAGCTGTGTTGCTAAACTGAAGGCTGCTTGTCCTCTGTAGTTCTAATCCATAAGCAACTCCAAGGGAGAAAGATGGCCAGTCACCTTCCATTGAGATTTACCATCTAGGAAACCCAGGGGAGGGTCCCTCTGAGTTGGAATAGATCAATAGCAATGAGTCTTTAGAATTTAAGTCCGAGTAGCACTTTGTACCAATGTTGTGATAACTCAAAAGAGCCTTTTTT
>NW_006400082.1:2251806-2302509 GCF_000299155.1 Elephantulus edwardii | reverse complement strand
TTGAATAATATTCCGTGAATTCCTTGTTTTTCAATGCAGCATAGTATTCCATTGTGCGAATATACCACAGCTTCTCTACCCATTCGTTTGTTGATGAGCATTTAGGTTGTTTCCAACTCCTCGCTATTGTAAACAAATCTGCGATAAACAAGAGCCTTTTTGTTGGAGCCTTTTGCACGATTCAGGACTTTTCGAGAGAAAAATTTAACTTAAAGTTCCGAGTGTTTACAGCTTACAATTCCTGTAACATCTGTGCTTGGCATTTCTGACTCAGTTCTAAGAGAATTTAGTCTGTCTTTATTTATTTAGTCCTTCCCTCCCTGCAAATACACACATATGCAGTCAACTTTCATTATTCAGATTCCGTATCTTTGAGTTCACTGACTAACGTATATTTGTCCTCTGCCACCATTCATGGACATGTGCAGGGCTGCAGAAATTTTTTAGTCACCCAGCGTGCAGGATCTCAGCCAGAGTCAAACAAGATAACCTTCTGCCTTCTACTTTCAGCTCTCATACTATGTAAAAATGTCCTTTGCGTGATTACTGGTGTGTGTGTGTGTGTGTGTGTGTGTGTGTGTGTGTACATTTATGGTGATTTTGCTGTTTTAAATGTTTTGTCAAAGTGTTATTCATTTAAACAGTTTTTTCCTTCATCTGTTCCAATGCAATATTCATTATTTATCCCCTTTTCTTTGTTTCCCCAGTCCCCGTGTCAATCCTGTTTTATAATTAGTGGTGTTATACAGTATTTGTCTTTTTGTGACTGAGATATTTCACTCAGCATAATGTCCTCCAGTTTCACTCAGCATAATGTCCACCAGTTTCACTCAGCATAATGTTCTCCAGTGTCACCCATTTGTGTAATATTTTATGAGTTCCTTGCTTTTCAGTGCTGCATAGTATTCCACTGTGTGAATATACCAGAGTTTTTCTAGCCATTCATCTTTTCTATAAACTTTTGTTATAATCGCAATTTAAAAAAAAAAGGGGGGGGAAATCCCAAAGTGTTACCCAAAGTTTTTAAGTGCAGAAAGATTGCAGCACCCTTTATTATGGAAATGTGTGCCCTAGATAATCTTAACTCAGACATGAGTTACTGTGGTGTTTGCTTTGAGTTCACTGTTAATGAATCAAGAGCATAAAATACTGTCTCCCATCTGCTGTTGAATTGATTTAACTTCATGACAAACTATATGCGCCAGAATTAATTGTGTTCCAAAGGGTTTTCTATGGCTGGGGTTTTGTTTTTTGGGGTGTTGGGTTTTGTTTTTTTCCTTCAGTAGCTCACTGAGCCTTTCCTCAATATAGTGAAGATGTCTTTGAACAGAAGCATACCCAAAAAGTTGTGTATTGACTCTTTCTCTCTCATCTGATTGATTGTGACTCATAACTGACCTTCTGTTGGTTTTCTGAGGCTGTAAATCACATAGGAAGAGATTGCTCCTTTCTCCTTCAGAGTGGCAGACGGATTGAGTTACCAGAGAGGAGTGAACCTTTGAGTTAGCAGTTCAACTCTCTGTAGACTCTTGACCAGACCTCCGTACATACACCTTTTTAAAAACCTCTCAACCTCATTGCCTTCGAATTGGAATTGACTCCTGGCTGACTCTCTGATGGCTTCCTGAGGCTCTAAATCACAGGAGGAGAGGTTACCCATCTTTATCCTGCAGAGCAGCTGGTGGAGCCAAACCACTAGACAGGCTTGTGTTTGGGGTTAGTAGTGCAACTCCCTACAGATTAGACCACCAGCTCGCTCTCTGTGTATATAATGATTAATTAATTGAAGGAATTGTTGGTACCAGAGGGCTATGGGAATCTAACCCTCCATTTCTGGTAGGTGTCTTTGAAGAGCATAAATTCATCCCTTCCTCACTTAGTGACATGATTAGCTTCCAAAAATCAGGTTGTATTTGACATGGCGTCATAAGAGTGTGGAGGGCTGTATCCTGTCTTTGGTTTTGATGTTCCGCCTTTCCCTCCGTTGATCGTCCTTTTATCTCAGGATGCATGTGCCTGGGAGGCCCACCTTCCCCACCATGTCTTCCCGTCACTGAGGAGTCTGAATTGGTGAGGGGTAAGGGTAGGGAGGCTAGGGGTTGCCCACTCACTGCTGTTTTCTGCCACCTGTCCTGGGCAGAGACCCTGCTTAATTATCATCTTGTTCTCTATCTTCCCCAAGCCTCCTAGCTTTGTGTGACCCTGTCTGTCTTCCCCACTTCCACCTTCTCTCCCCCACCACCTTGGCACTTTTGGGCACACCCATACCCCACCTGAAACCTTCCATCATCCTGTCATCACATCTGCCTTCTGTGGCTTGACCAAGACATCACAGACAACTGGGAGAAGGTACCCTGTGGCCAGCCTGTCACCATTCCTCATGAGGCCCACTTGGGGAGCCTCCTAGTGGAGCTCATTGGGGCAGTTTGAGCAATGAGTGCACTCTGGCCATGGCTGTGGTGGCCCCATATGGAGCTCAGATCATTGCAAGCGCCACCAGAGAATTTTTTTGAGATTGTCATAAATGCAATATATCAGATAATTTAGATAATTAAGTGAAGAGCTTGGTGTACTATGAATAATGAAAATGAAATACATTTATATTTATATATAATTGGGGCAAAGAAATAATTTGTTATACAATTATATTTTCCTTTACTTTAAAAAATTAAGGATAGATATATTTTACATTTTGACTGAACGGTGAAAGCTAAATTGTCAGACTTTCATTAAAAATCCCAAGACCTAAATCTTCTGGCACCATTGAAAAGAAAGCAAGACAATGTAGGATCTCCTTACTACTCCAGCTACCCCTAACCCAGCAACATCTACATCTGAACTGGAGACCTGATGTGAGATGAGACTGTGGGGGGTTGGGGGAAAAACCAATATTGGCAGGACTGGGAACTTGGAAACAGCAGCTGAAAGCCGGGAGGCTTAAGGCTGAGCTGCTTGTATGTACATTTCTGGAGGTGTCTTGACTGTATTCTGTTATTAATCAGGATTATAAATTCTTTATTTCAATAATAAGCAGTAATTAATAATAAATCATAGGATGTGAAAATACTAGGGAATTTTCTTAAAGGATTCATTTTACTAAAGCCCTAAGTGGCGTTCAATAGAAGGAAACAGAGCTCTTAAAGTTTATTTTAGGTAATACTTGTCGTATTATATAGTTATGTGCTTATTATATAGTTATAGTTAGTTGAGTTGATATCAGCTCATAGCTGGCCCACCAGGTTTTCAGAGGCTGTAAATTGCCTGGGTAGAGATTTCCCACCTTTCTTTCAGGAACCAGCTTGTAGGGTTGGTCCATCCTCATGCCTTTGTCAGCACAACTCCTTACCAGGCTACCAGAGCTCTTGGTACTAGATAGTAAAATAATACTCAAAGATTAGAATGTTAATATTTTTCAAATAGTTATTCAACTCTGAATTATAAAAAAATTTGTTAAACCAAAATAAATGTAACATTCTAACTAAAGTTGTCTACTTAGCATACTTTTTTTAAAAAATGCATTTTGTCACACTGTTTCTCAGTCTCTGTTTTGAGGCTCTTGATGAACAGTAGAGGCTCTTTATTTTGTTATCAACCACTTACATAGTCATCAAGAGTATATTTTATAGTAGATAGACATTTACATACCTCAAATAAGAGTTTTCACTCCAGATTACTTCTAAAGTGATTACCTATATTTGAAACTAAATGTTCATATACCGAGAATACATTGGACCACATTTTAAAACATATTTATAAATATAAATGCATTTGAAAATACATCTATAAATATAAATTCATTTTAAAAACACTGTTTATGGCAGTATCACAGTAGCCGGTGGGATCCTGCACTCAGTCACTGGTCCCACACACCATCAGGCTTTATGTTCCCAGCCTTTGAAGACTGAAGTTCATTCAGGTAGTAGCTGATATTTACATAGCACTCACTGCATACCAGGGGGGCTGTTCTAAACCTTTTGTATATTTTAATTCACTTAATCCTTAAAATAACTCTAGTGGGCAAAGTTATCATACGGTGTAAGATTACATAAAGCCAGGAAGTGACTAATTTGGGATTTTAACCAGGCTGTCTTGCCCCAGGGCCTTTTTACTTAATCACCAAGCCATACTATATCCTTCAAGGAAATTACATCTGTTCTCAAGTAAAAGTGAAACAGTGAAAGAATTACTTGGTATACTATACAGCATGTGTGTGTTTTAGTGTTTATATATGTTCATATATATCCATAGGGATCATATCGATACTGTCCTATTATTTCAGCACTTTGTCGAATCACTTTTCTTTGGAATTGGAACAAATATAGATCTCTTCCAGTCAGTTGGCCAGGTGGTTTGTCCTCCAGATTTCTTGACACAACTTGGTGAGCATATCTAGAACAATATCTATTAGTTGAAATACGTCAGTTGGTATACCATCAATTCCTGGGGCCTTGTTTTTTGCCAATTCCTTCATCACCATTCCTTTTGGTACAATGACTCTGTATACTCTTTCCATTTTCTCTTAATGCTTCTTGGATCATTTAATATTCTGCTCAAAACATCTTAAGAATTGCAACTGCAGCACATCAACAGAGAACTGCTTGAAGTCCAGGCTGGGTTTAGAAGAGGTCGTGGTACTAGGTATATTATAGCTAATGTCAGATGGATCTTGGCTGAAAGCAGAGTACCAGAGGAATGTCTCTGTTTCATTGATTATGTAGAGGCATTTGACTTTGTAGATCACAACAAACTGTAGTTGACTCTGAGAAGAATGGGAATCCCAGAACACTTGATTGCACTTATGCGAAACCTATACTCGGACCAGAAGACAGTTGTCAGAAAAGAGCAAGGAAACACTACATGGTTCAAAATTGGGTAGGATGGGACCAAGAATGTTTCCTATCTCTATATGTTTTCAATCTGTATGCAGAACAGATTATTCGAGAGACGGGGTTCTATGAGGAGAAGTGTGGCATCAGGATTGGAGGTTGACTCATCAACAATCTGTGTTACGTAGATGACATAACCCTGCTTGCTGAAACTGAGGAGAACTTGAAGCACTTGCTGCAAAATGTCAAGAACTTCAGCCTTCACTATGGATTGAAGCTCAACATCAAGAAAACAAAGATTCTCACCACTGGGCCAATTGGCAGCATCATGATAAATGGTGAAGAGATTGAGATTGTTAACAGTTTCCACTTACTTGGCTTCACAGTCAGCACTCTTGGTACCAGCAGCCAGGAAATCAAAAGATGAATTGCATTGGGAAAGTCAGCTGTCAGAGACCTCTCCAAAGTACTGGAGAACAACAGTGTCATTCTGGAGACTAAGGTGCACCCGATCTAGGCCACGGTCTTCACAGTTACTTGCTATGCATCAGAAAGCTGGGCAGTGACCAAGCACAACAGAAGGAGAATTGATGCCTTTGAGCTGTGGTGCTTGAGAAGAGTATTGAATGTACCCTGGACTGCCAAGAAAACAAACAGATTCATCCTAGAGATGGTTAAACCAGGCTACTCCTTGAAGGCAAGGATTCTGAAGCTCCATCTGACATACTTTGGGCACGTTGCGAGGAGGGACCAGTCCTTGAAAAGGGACATTATGTTTGGAAGGGTGGAGGGACAACACTAGAGAGGAAGTTCTGAACAAGATGAATTGACTCAGTGACTGGGGTAATGGGAGTAGGGTTGTCAGACAGTGAGGTTGGTTCAAGATAGAGCTGGATTCAGAGCTGTTGTACATAGTTTTGCTATGAGCCACAAGCTGCTTGGTGGCACGCAACAATAACAACATGTCTGTGATCTGAAAAGATACTGCTGCATCCAAAAGTAGTAAACATTTGACTGTCTCATTACTACCAAGATTAATGTATCAAAATACTTGTTCACTCAGAATGATAAAATTAGAAAGTGACATCTAGCATGTATATAAACCCCTTTTTTATTTTATGTCTAAGATCAAGAGTTTTTCTACCTCAAAGCCAAACCCACTGTCTGTCTAGTCTATGCCAACTTATGGTCAATCCTTCACTGGATATCTAAGGCTATATGTTTTAATAGAGATTATTTTATCATTCTCGAGCAGAATGATTGGTAGGTTCAAGCCAGTGACCTTGGGTTAGGAGTCCAACATTTAGCTATACATACACAGCCAGCTAATTCATAACTTGCCGTAGAGAAGAAGAGAGAGAAGAAGATCCAAAATCATTTATTTGTCTAATCTCAGTTGAGGTGTCTTCTGGATAACCGTGTTAGAGAAAGGGTGCATTTTGAATAGTTTTGACTTGGCACATGAAGTTCGTAAGCCTCATTTGGTGATGGTCCAGGTTTCTGTTGTGTTCGAAGCCTGGAAAGGGTGAATACATTTTTTTATTTGTGGTACTAAAGTTCAGCTTGTTCCATCCTTAACAACTCCAGGTCATTAAGAATTTTTATGCTGGAACATTGTGTAGTACTGTGTCACACACAGCACAAGCTTAGACATCCTATCACAAAGGTTGAAACAGCCTATCTTGTATCTACGGATCTGAGTAAATAGTCAGCAGTAGAAATAAAACACTAATATAAAACTAACTGTGCTGTGTTGTTATTGTCTTTTTTTACTTCTTTTTTTAAAAAAAATTAAACTAATTTTAATAAAATGTTTACAGAGACTTAGGGTTTCCAGTCATTCATTGTTGCACTTTTCTTCCTGCCCCCTCCCCCTTCACTCTTCTCCTTGAAAAGTAAAACAAAACCTCTTTAATTCTGAAGCTTCATCTGACATGCTTCGGCATGTTGCAAGGAGGGACTGGTCCTTGGAGAGGGACATCATGTTTGGGAGAGTGAAGAGGAAGACCCTTGATGAGATGGATTGATTCTGTGATTGGGATGGTGGGAATGAGTGTGTCGGAGATGGTGAGGTTGGCACAATAGAGCAGCATTTAGGGCTCTTGTACATAGGGTTGCTATGAATCGCAAGTGACTCAATGGCACATAACAACAACAACTTTCATTGTTATGCAATCCCTCCCCCCAAGTCCACTGTGCATGCAGCCTTCATTCTGGACTCCCGTTATGACAATAATATCCAATCTTGTATCCCTTTTAAACTGTTCTCTCCCTCATCTGTTTCAATGCTGTATACATCATTCCTCCCCTCCTTCTCTGTCTTGCCTCAACCCCGATTGTCTTTTATTGAAAGACTTGTGACACCTAAATGAGGCACTTCCCCTTCCTTGATAGCATTTGGGGGATCAGCAGATGTTTTTAAAAAGAACAAATCAGTGGTGGCACTTAAAGAAAAGAAGAAAGTATTACCTTCGAAGGCCTTGGATGGTGCACACAGTTAAGACACTTTGCTGTTTATCCAAAAGACTGCTCACTGAAAGCCACGGAAGAAAGGCCTGGTGAGGTGACTTCCACTGAAATCCATGGAGCCAGGTTCTACTGAGACACTCTTGGGCTGCCATGAGGCAGAGTTGATATGCTGGCAGATCACTTCCTCTCACACTTAATGCTTTTGAGCTAAACTGACAGCTAAGCCTCCAGTGAGTTTCCAAGGCTTCAGATCGCAGGAGAAGACATTGCCCATCTTTCTCCCTAAGAAATGCAGGGGGATTCAAACCTATTGAGAGAATATGAACCTTTGGCTGTAGCAGCACAACTTGTGAAATACTCCACGACGGATCCCTGATAGCAATAGTTTTATAAAAAATTATCTCTTATGTCTCTGAGTCTCAGTTATCTGATCTTGAAATTATAGTCATAAACTTTATTTGCAAGGTTAATTATAAATCTTAGATAAGATAATAGACATGAAAAGACCTAGCATAGTTCAAACTTAGTGACCCTCCACTGGGTTTCCAAGGCTGCAGATTGTAAGGAGAGGAGACTGCCTGTCTTTATCCTGAGAGTGATTATAGTTTACCAGACTCTCAATAATAAATGTTCTTATTTTTTCCTTACCCATAGTAGATACCCTGTAAATGGAAATAAGGACCAAATAGCTAAGACTTATCAAAGAATTTTGCTTATGTTATAATTTTTTTCTGATTTACTGAAGAATAACTTTTTCCCCCCTTTGGCTTCTCTTCATTTATTTATCTCCTATGGGAGTGCCTGATTAGAACTTTCTGTATTATTTCCAGTAACTCATAAATTGACCAAGATCAGATGTTTCATGGAAATATCTCTAGCATTTACTTAGAATGCCAACAACAAATGTATTATTAACTGGTAAGATTAAGAAATCTTGAAGAACAAATTCAAACCTCGAGTTGCTATAATCAAGGATGCTTTCGGCAGAATGATAAATAATCCAGGAAGTATTAAAAGAAGATGAAAGAATATACTGAGTCACTGTATCGAAAGGAATTGGAAGACACAAAAGAATTTCATGAAACAACATATGAGCAAGAGCCTATGGTGATGAGAGAAGAAGTTCAGGCTGGTTTGAAGGAAATGGCAAAAAATAAGGCTCCAGGAATAGATGGTATACCAATTGACATATTTCAGTTAACAGATGCTGCCCTGGACGTGCTCACCAAGTTGTGCCAAGAAATCTGGAGAACAACCACTTGGCCAACCGACTGGAAGAGATCTATATTTGTTCCTATCCCAAAGAAAGGTGACCCAACAGAATGTGGAAACTACAGAACAATCTCACTGATTTCACATGCAAGCAAGATTTTACTGAAGATTATCCAAAAACGACTGAAACAGCACATCAACAGAGAACTACCAGAAGTCCAGGCTGGGTTTAGAAAGGGTCGTGGTACTAGAGATATTGTAGCTGATGTTAGATGGATCTTGGCTGAAAGCAGGGAATACCAGAGGAATGTCTATCTGTGTTTCATTGACTATGCAAAGGCATTTGACTGTGTCATAACTTTGATCATAACAAACTATGGCTGACTCTGAGAAGAATGGGAATCCCAGAACACTTGATCGTTCTAATGCGAAACTTATACTTGGACCAGGAGGCAGTCGTCAGAACAGAGAAAGGGAACACTGCATGGTTCAAAATTGGGAAGGGCGTACACCAGGGATGCATCCTATCTCCATACCTTTTCAACCTATATGCAGAACAGATTATCCGGGAGGCTGGGCTCTATGAGGAGAAATGTGGGGTCAAGATTGGTGGACGATTTATCAACAACCTGCGTTATGCGGATGACACAACCCTGCTTGCTGAAACTGAAGAGGACCTGAAGCGCCTGCTGCAGAGTGTCAAGGACTGCAGCCTACAAGATGGATTGAGGCTCAATGTCAAGAAGACAAAGATTAAAAAAAAAAGAAGACAAAGATTCTCACCACTGGACCAATTGGCAGCATCAGGATGGATGGTGAAGAGATTGAGATTGTACACAGCTTTAGTTTGCTTGGCTCCATAGTCAACAGTCTTGGCACCAGCAGCCAGGAAATTAAAAGGCGCATTGCCATGGGAAAGTCTGCTGTTAGGGACCTCTCCAAAGTGCTGAAGAGCAGTGGTGTCTCTCTGGAGACTAAGGTGCATCTGATACAGGCTGTGGTCTTCGCAATCACTTGTTATGCATCAGAGAGTTGGACAATGACCAAGGAGGATAGAAGGAGAATTGATGCCTTTGAGCTGTGGTGCTGGAGAAGAGTTTTTTTTTTTAATTTTTTTTTTTGTGTGTGTGTGTGTGTGCGTGTACTGTCAAATCAGATCTGACTGGTACAGGAGGAGATGGCCCCTCCTTCCCCGGCAGAGCACCTGGTGGATTCGAACCGTGCTCCTCTGGGATTGTATTTGCAGCTTCTTGCCACTAGGCCACCAGAGCTCCCCTTGGAGAAGAGTATTGAGAATACCATGGACTGCTAGGAAAGCAAACAGATTTGTCCTGGAAGGGGTTAAACCGGGTGGCTCCTTGGAGGCAAGGATTCTGAGGCTCCGTCTAACATACTTTGGACATGTTGTGAGGAGAGACCGGTCCTTGGAGAGGGACATCATGCTTGGGAGGGTGGAGGGATGGCGCAGGAGAGGAAGGCCCTCTGTGAGGTGGATTGATTCAGTGACTGGGATAATTGGGATGGGAGTGTCAGAGACGGTGCCATTGGCACAGGACAGAGCGGAGTTTAGGGCTGTTGTACATAGGATCGCTATGAGTCGCAAGCGACTCGACAGCACATAACAACAACAGATTAAGAAAGCATCTCAGTCTATTTACTGATTGTTTATATTCACAGGCAAACTTTAGAAATTTCAAATGAAATTATATTAATGTATTACTCTAACAATGTTTTAAAAATTCATTCTAATGTTGAAGAATAACTTTTATAATTATTGATAGGTATGATTTCACTGGGCATTCTGACTTACACATGGAAGTGGAATCAATCAAGTGTTTCCAAGGAGTTGTATCAATGAGTTTTATGTGTATAGAGTGAACATTGAGAAAGTGTTAAACAAATTTAATTTAAATTAAATTTAAGAAATTTGTTTAACATTTTGAAAGGATACCTGCTAAGCGGAAATCTTGTCAAACTCTGTGCAGAGTCAGGAACAAAACAAAACCTTTTCTGCCATCAGAGATTGAATGTCAGATGGGGGAAGATTGATATTAAACAAAGGTCATTATCTCATAGATGAGATTGTTCTAGATGAGACGGAAACCAGAGCAGGTAAGGCTGATTGGCTGTGTTAGAAATCTCCATTTTATTCTACACTCTGATTCATAATGACCATATGTATAATAAAGTAAAAACCATCCTACCTGATCCTGTGTCATTCTCACAGTCTCTACTGTGTTTAATCTCATTGTTGCCGTCAGTGGGGCAGTTCATCTCATTGAATATCTTCCTGTCCTTCACTGACCCTCTCCTTTTCTAAGCATCATTTCCAGCCCCTCCTTTTAATGTGCCTAAAGTGTGTGAGACGAACTCTGTCTTTGCTTGTAAAGAGCACTCTGGCTGTCCTTGCAAGCCATAATTGCTTATTTCTTTCACAGTCTCTATTCAGTATTCTTTGCCTATACCACCATTCAAAGGCATGGATTCTTCCTTATTCATTGTTCAGCTTTGACAGGCACAGAAAGCAGTAGAGAAACCATGGCTTGGGTCAGGGGCTCCTTGGTCTGTAGATGAATAGTTCTGAAACTGAGGAATACATAATTTCATTTCAGTTGTTGTGAGCACCATTGGCTGGAGTGCAAAGTGACAAGAATGGAAACAGGGAGACCAGTTAGAGCTCTGTTCATGTTAGTCTTTGAGAGGCTTGGTTTGGATGAAGATCATCTCAAATAGTTTTAGACACATTTTAGAATTGACTGCTTAGTGATGAGTGTAATGAAGCTGATTGAGTGGCTGGATGTGGAATAAATGGAGAGAAGCATGTCACACACAATGTCCAGGTTGCTGGCTTCAGTAACTATAGGGGTGGGTAGCATGGTGCTTTCTTCCAAGATGAGGAACCTAGAGAGAGAAGAGCCTCCGGAAGTCTGGGATACGTGAATGAGGATGTGCTTGGGGGATATTTGAAACATAGCAACAAGGCCTTGAAATTGGCCCGGCTGGCCGAAAACCACATTGTGCACTAGATGAAAGGTCTTTGAACCCATGACACACATGTGTAGCAAGCCAAGCCCTTTAAAGTTAAACTTTAAACACTCAACATGACTGATGGGTTAACCATGAAAAGTTGTCCTTTCACCCTCTACTCTTAAATCGTCTGTGGTCCTTTGATCTTTAATCAGGAAGTAAGTTAAGTGATAGAACTTGAGCATCCAGAGCAAGGACCATGGAAACCAGTCCTTTCTAGAGTAGACCATTGTTGTTTGGGATCCTTGTTGATGACCAAGTCTTGTGCCTCTGGATGAACTTCAACCTCTAATTCTTCAAGAAATGTTTTTATCACTCAGTGACTCCCCATGTCCCTTTACTTCATACAAACCCATGTCTTTTTGACTAGTTATGACATCTTTATGACTCTGAATAGTTGTGACATCTTCCCGAGTTTCTCATAAGCTTAAATAGAA
The DNA here is from genome assembly GCF_000299155.1 of Elephantulus edwardii. Taxonomy (NCBI): domain Eukaryota; kingdom Metazoa; phylum Chordata; class Mammalia; order Macroscelidea; family Macroscelididae; genus Elephantulus; species Elephantulus edwardii. Next base: position 2,290,538 of record NW_006400082.1, on the reverse strand, counting down.
TCTTTAACATGCTTTTATTTTTATATATCTGTGTGAGAGTTACCATTTTACTTTTTTTTAAAAAATAATCTTTTGACATTTGTCAGTGTAGAATTTGGGTAGAAAAGAGCTCATTTTTGTCTCAAGAGATTTTAGAGGTCCTGTAGTGCCATTTAAAAAGTCCTGCTGGGGCATTAAGTGTTAAACTACTAACTAAAAGGTCAACTGTTTGCATCCACTAGCTGCTTCAAGGGAGAAGGATGGGGCAGTTTCCTCCTGTTAGGATGTACAGTCTTGGAAATCCATTGGCTGGTGGCCATGAGTAGAAATTGCCTTGAGGGTAGTGGGTTTAGTTTTTGGTTTATTGTCATTTTAAATATTGTTTGGTAATTATTTAACCAGACTCTGGTCACACCATTTTTGTTGCCATTAGCTGCTTATTCTGTTGGTGCATTTTTGGACAGACTGGGTGGCACTTATGTTAAGATCTGTAAAATGTGGGCAGGATGGGATGACATTGTATGTGAGTGCAGTTTGAAAGTTTGCCTCCCACTTGAGCAAGCTCTTAGTGTTAGCTATTGTGACAGTCAGTTCCTTGGGGAAACAGTAGCTGTCTTGGCTAAAGGAATCATATACCCTTGATTCAAAGAAACCATCTCAAAGCTGAAGCTCAAGGAGGAAAAGTGCCTTTATCTAGTATGTACCATCTTAATAAACCCACATCAGAGGCCATTCTTGTTTGCTAACTTGGCTGCTTGTTTCTAAAAAGGAAAAGTCATAATAAATGAAGATAATGGTAATTATTTTGAGTTTATATTGTAACTAGAAATACTCTAGTGAAGACACTTAGATAAGAAAAGGGTTTAATTTGCACATCAAAGTGATTTTCAAACTAGCAGAGTATATCTGCCTTGATATTGTGTCTTACCTGTTAACGCTTTCTGGATTGTGTGAACACATTTTGTCCCCAGCTTGTTGACCTACTTATTCACTTAATAAACCTTCTCTATAGCAATTGGAATACAAAATATGTTCAAAGCCTAGTTAGTTTAAAATCTGAATAACTCTGGTTTGTTCCTGTGGTGTTAGCCTAAAAGTTGGCTTCTTTTAGCCATTACAGTTAGCCACCTTGGATCTCCAGGTACCTTAACTACAGACACATGGTCTTGCAAATTATTAACAGCTGTGGGACTGGAATGACAAAGTGCTTCCCACATTAGACTGCAAGACTTGAGGCAAGCAAAGCTTGTGGCAGCAAGACCCTGGTGAGAGTATGAAAGTAAGACCCTGGTAGTAGAGAAGGTAGTGTGGCATTGCTGTGGACAAACAGTGACAAGGTGTGACCCGAGGCTTCTTTCATTTGTTCTGGCCACAGTTAAAGGCTTGGCTGTTTGTGTCAGGTGTTTGAAAGAAAAGCTGACTTATAACTTCTGAGGCAAACCTTGCTGGATGATCTGAATTTGACTGCTGAACTGAAACCAGAGCCTGGATTAAATGAGGAATGGTGCCTTAGGACTATTGGGATAAACTTGGACTTATACTGTGAGATATTCTTTGCCTTCCTCAACTCTCCCACTTACTCTCTAGTAAATCCCATTCTCAGTACCACAGTTGTGAATCTGTGAGTCAGCAATGATTAAATGAACCTCTAGCTGTTGGTGGGATTCTACAGGCGCCATGAGGCTGGGCTGTGGAGTCTATCTACTTTCTACTCTGCGGCAGTGAGGGGCTGTACTATTCGTACTCCCTCTGGCCCTTCCAGAGAGATAGATACTCATGGCCTTGTGCCCCCATTGTCCATTTTCTCCACTTTAGACAGTTATCATTTAATCACAGACCTCAGCAACTGCTATGAATGAAGCCTCTAATTCTGGGCTCATCTTCACTTCAGTTGGCAAAGGAATACACATACCCTGTAGGTGTTACTAAGGAGCCTTGGTAGCACAGTAGGTTGTGTTGGCTGCTTTAAGTGGTCAGCAATTCAAACCCACTAGCTGCTCCCTGGAAGAAATATGAGTTATTCTCCTTCTGTTAACATCCGTAGCCTTGGAAACCCAATGGAAGTTTGTTGTGGGTTGGAATTGACTCAGCAGCAGTGGGTCTGGTTTGGATTTGGGTAGATGTTAAGAGATGGAGAATATCTGAAAGAAGGTTGTAGAGTTATAAAAGAGCAAAGAGGCAAAACTCAAGTTTTAGCTAGAGTTGATATTAATACCATATCATCATACCATATGGCTTTGCTCTATGGCTTGTGGACCAGCAAGCACCATTAGAATCTTGTCCCAATCCCAGACCTGCAGAACCAGGACATGATTTTAACAAGATCCCAAGATGCCTCACTTGGTTAGTAAAGTTCAGTGAGAAACTGTGCTTTAGGCTTGCTGCAGCCATCATGGAAAAAAGATCTGAGAGTAGAAAGGAGTGGGGACCAGATAACTTGGTTAGATTTGTCTCATGTTCTGTGTTTACAAAAGCTTATTTTTAGGTAGATTGTTAGGCCTGTCTCTGCGTTACATCACTGTGAGTTTGAACCTCCAAACTTTTGGTTAACCACTGAGTGTGTTAACCATTTGCACCATCCACAGAATTCTTATAAAGCAGAAACTTGTCAGAGAAAGAAAATGAAAATATTTTCCAGAAAGCTGGACAATGACTAGGGATGATAGAAAGATAATTGATCCCTTTGAGCTGTGGTACTGGCGAAGAGTATTGAATATATACCATGGACAAGGAGGACAAATACGTTCTTCCTGGAGAGAGTGAAACCAGGCTGCTCCTTGAAGGCAAGGACTCTTAAGCTTTCTTTGTCCCTGCAAGGAGGGACCAGTTCTTGGGGAGGGACATCACACTTGGGAGGCTGGAGGAACAGAGATGGATTGATTCAGTACTGGAGTAATGGGGGTAGGTGTGTTGGAGACAGTAAGATTGGCACGAGGTAGAGCAGGGTATAGAGCTGTTATACATAGGGTTGCAAGCAACTCGAACGGCATATAACAACAATAAAGAATGTTAAAGTAGGCCCTATCAAAAGTGAGAAACTGATAAGACCAAGTCTGGAAAGGGATAATATTGTTATACTTACCTATGATAAACCAACTTTCTAATAAAATACTATGAATTATTTAAAAGAGTTTTTCACAGTGCTAAAAGGATAGAATTGTGTATAGGTGATACTGGATTGGCCCCTGCTACTCCCTGGAAAGCAGCTCTGATTTCGCTTTATCTGTAAGTGGATAATGTCCTTTAGAAGAGAATGTTATGAAAAAACTACTAACCTGCTAAGCAGGAGGTAACTAGACATCAAAGACATGTGTCAGGTCTTTTGTTTCCCTAAGATTGTTCAGAAAATGTTTAATATGTTTTCCTTTGAATAGGAAAACACCCCAGGACATTTGTTCTCTTCTGTACATTTCTCAAAGGATTTTAGAGAAGGGGAAAATACCTCCAAACTCTATTCTGTGTATAGCAGAGCTTCTCGGGAAACTGGAGGCATAGTCCATAGGGAATTACACTGTTCCTCTAACGGTGGGGCCTCTCTGGTGTTTTGAATCCACCAGAGGCTTGGCTGGAGAAAGATGGTCAGACTCTGTGAGTCTACAGCAGTCATTCACTGGTAGCAAAGCTAATGGCATACTACACCAGAGAAGTGGCTAATCTGGATAAGTTAATGTTTAGGAAAAACCCTTTTCAGAGTTAGATTTTTCTTAATATATGGTATTTCCATTTCAGTCTTGTCTTTTATATTAATTATATTAATTTAAAAAAGCTTTTCTTTTTTAGACCCAAAACCAAAACCTTCATTTCCTTTAACACCCCACTTAAACAAGAGAATTTGCAAATAATTATAATCTTATTTTAAAAATTATCATAGGACAGCAGAGAAGCTATAGGAGGTATAGAAATTGGATGGAAGGTGATAAAATATAGTGTGTTTTTTCTTTTTCTTAAGATAAATTTATTATTTACATTTATTTTCTCCTGATCTACCACTTTTTTTAAATATTAGAAATATTAAACTATTTTAAAATACTAAAAAATTTTCAAAAACATTGTCATTATTTGAGTCACTTAGGTTTGCTAGTGAATTATTAGGGGGCTCTGGTGGCCTGGTGGTAAGAAGCTACACTGCATTCTCGAAGGCACATGGTTTGAGGCCACTGGCTATTCCATGGGGGAAGATCGGCAGTTTCCTCCTGTGTGATTAGCTGCCTCTGAAAACCCACCAGAGTGTCAGCTATGGGTTGATTCTGCCTCTAGGGTACACAACAGCAACAACAATGAGTTATTGTCACTAAATTCATGTATATAAGGAATGAAGGAATTAAGTTCCAGTTATCATATTATTATATATTATCTTAACATTTATTTCAGAAGCTCTAATCAGTAGGTCACAGGTATAAAATTAACTTATTAATTATATGTGATTCATAGGACAATGATTTGCCTTTTTAGTTCAATCTTCAAATTATCAAAGAGAAAAACAGGAATGACATTTATGTTAATTTGGATAAAAGAACCCTTACAGCTTTCCAGGCATCTCCCGGGACAACTGGCACAAGCGCCGGAAGACCGGGGGCAAGAGAAAGCCCTGCCACAAGAAGCGGAAGTATGCGCTGGGACGCCCGGCTGCCAACACTAAGATTGGCCCCCGACGTATACACACAGTTCATGTGAGAGGAGGCAGCAAGAAGTACCGTGCCCTAAGATTGGATGTGGGGAACTTCTGGGGCTCTGAATGTTGTACTCGCAAAACAAGGATAAATGATGTTGTCTACAACACCTCCAATAATGAACTGGTCCGAACCAAGACCCTAGTGCAGAACTGCATTGTGCTCATTGACAGTACACATGAGTCCCACTATGCGCTACCCCTGGGTTGCAAGAAAGGGGCTAAGCTGACTCCTGAGGAGGAAGAGATTTTAAACAAAAAGCGATCAGAGAACTCAGAAAAAATACGATGAAAGGAAAAAGAATGCAAAAATCAGCAGTCTTCTAGAGGAGCAGTTCCAACAGGGCAAGCTTCTTGCATCTATTGCTTCTCGGCCAGGCCATTGTGGCTGCGCAGATGGTTATGTGCTAGAGGGCAAGGAGCTGGAATTCTGCCTGAGGAAAATCAAGGCACAGAAAGGCAAATAAATCTCCCTCCCATTTTAGCACATGTATTAAAGGTGTTTATTCTAAAAAAAAAAGAGAACCCTTACATATGTGTTTAAATACAGAAATAAATCCAATTTTCTAACTACACACATCAAATATATTACCGTTCAGTTTGTTAGGAATACTTTTTGGTTTGAATTCTTTTATTTTAAAGTTGAGGAAAAGGTCTCATTTTACAGATTTGGATTGAATTACTTTGGTTAATTATTTCCTAACTACTCAGAGTAAAGTGCTAGATTTAAAGACTGTTTAGTCAAGTGCTGCAAAGTTGATTTCTGTTTTATTACTAATGTAAACCTTTGGATTTCCTAGGCTGGGAGAATGATCATCATCCTTTATTTCATTAAGTCTTGCTGTATTTTTAAATTCTTTTCAATAGTCACAGGCTATTAAGAGCAAAATGAAACCCAAACCACTGGTGTCACGTCCTATTCATTGCACCCCTACACTGGGTTTTGAGGTTGTAAACTTCAGCGAGAGGAGACGGCTTTTTTTTTTTGTAAGGGGTGCCTGGTGGCTGCTTAAGAATAAAAGAATAAAATCAAGGGAACTATAAATGTAACAAGTAAAATTAAGCTATTGGCTTTGAATTATTAGCTATTTTAAGGCTGTGTCTCATCATCTTCTTTGTTAGTATAGTCAATTAATTTGTCTTGAAGTTTTAGTTCTTCATTCTGGCAGGGGAAAAACCCTACGTTAATGTCACAGGGTAGGATTTTTTTTTTTCTTTCTTGTTTGATTCCTACCCATTTAAATCCAGTCGATGGCCCTTGTTCACAGTCATTCCTTGCTAATAAATGGAGTTTGGTGACGTTTTCTTTCTGCTCTGTCGCATCTAAGTAGGGAGCTCTGGGGGTGATGTGCTGCGAAGACAAAGGCTTCATGTCTCTGGTGGTTCAGATTCACCAGCAGCTCTGAGGGAGAAAGATGGGAAGTCTCCTCCTATGCACTTTACAGCCTCAGAAACCTGAGGGAAAGTCACCTATGAACCAGAACCACTCCTTTGTCACTGAGTAAGACTTGCAGGTATCACATGGCTCCTGCCTAACCAGATTCAGTGGAGAGGACGTGAGGTGTTTTCACCCATGAGATGGGTAACACCTTTCCCTGTTTGTGGAAGATTGTGTGTACACACAGGCACTATAGTTATTTGAGAACAATGAGCCATTTATTCAGAAAGTCTTAACTTTTCCACGTTGTTTCTTGCCCAGGAGGGAGATAGTTCCTGGGGGAGATAGTTTTGTTGAAAAGGTTAAACCTTTTCTTTTCATTTCACTTATGTTGACTTTTTGTGTGCTCAATTTCTGATTACTGAGCTATCAGGGAAATCATCTTGTTGCTGCTACTTCTAGATTTTGAAATAATGCATTCTTTTTTTCCCCCCCCCCAGCCAGAGTTGATTGTGTGGCATTGTAATAAATGCCAGGATTCTAAAGTAGGCTTTGCTGAATTCTAGTCCTTTCTGTCATTTATTGCTTGTGTACCTGCGGCTAGTCTACAACCCTGTTTGTCATCTTTCTTATTAGCAATAAAGGTAACAGTGGTACCCTGATGTACAGAGTTACTGGCTGTTAATGGAGAGGGACATCATGCTTGGTAGGGTAACGGGACAGCGCAGGAGGGGAAGACCCTCTATGAGGTGGATTGATTCAGTGACTGGGGTACTCTGGATGGGTGTGTCAGAGGTGATGAGATTGGCACAGGATCGAGCAGGGTTTAGGGCTGTTGTACATATGGTCGCTATGAGTCGCAAATGACTTGACGGCAAATAACAACAACATGATTTATGCGCTCTGGTGGCCCAGTGGTGAGAGGCTGTGCAGCTCTTCCAAAAGCCCGTAGTTCAACTCCGCCAGCTGCGTCTCAGAAGAAGGACGGGCAGTCGCCTCTCCTGCAGCTTGTTGCCTCTGAAAACTCACTGGAGATTTGGTTCCAACTCAGCGGCTCATAGCACCACTACCACAGTGGCTTATGACTGTGCATAGATGTCATAATTGCTGTAAATGTGGTGGTGGTGTTGTTGTTATGTACAGTTGAGTTGGAACCAACTCGCAGCTGACCCTCCCGTGGGTTTTCAGAGACAGTTAATCTCTTGGAAGGAGATTGCCCGTCTTTCTTCTTTTGTGCAGCTGTTAGATTCCAGCTATATGTCTTTGGGCTGACAGTGCAACTTAATTACTAAGCCACCAGAGCTCTTGATAAATGTGTTAACTGTTTTTAAAAGTTTTTCCTTTTGAATGCTAGCATATACATCTCAAATAAACATGGGATGAGCACTGTTCTGTTGGCTTGATGAGGCTTCAGCTACTGACATCTAGACGTTTCTGTAACTGGTCACCATGAAGTTTTTCTGTTCATTGCAGGGCCACCAAAAGAACAGACAAGTCTGTCTTGGAGGAGTGCAGCCAGGGTGCTCCTTAGAGGCAAGGATAGTAAAACTTTATCTCACCTACTTTGGACAGACTGTCAGGAGAGGCCAGACCTTGGGGAAAACATCGTGGTTGGAAAGGTAGAGGGTCAGAGAAAGAAGAGAAGACCTTCAACAAGGTGAATTGCCACAGTGACTGTAAATAGGCTTGAGCATATCAGAGATTGTGAGGCCAGTGCAGGAGAGGGAAAGGTTCGGATTTGGTGTTTTTAGGGCTGTTGTGAATCATAGATGGCTCCTTGGCATCTAACAACAACAATACAAGACACCCAAGCTTTACCTCAAGTCTTCTAACAGCTTCCCTTCTTGAGATGCAGCTATTTTGTCATATCTTTGATAGTTCCTTAGCTTCTTTTATACTATCTCTGTCAGTATTTACCACATGTTTCTTGTATTTCTCAGTAAATGTAATGGCAAGAGTTGGATACATTCTTATCTTATAAATCATACATGAGGGAGAAGGTCATGTATTATATTAGCACCAGACTGAGGTTAAAAAACAGTGAAACAGTTTTAGATGTTTCTGTCCAGGAGAATTTCACTTTGTGACTTATGACTTGTTTTCAGGAAGTAAGCACTTTTATTGACTTTGGCTCGGGACCTAACACATGACTCTTCTCGTTCTCTTACAAGGTTTGGTTACTCAAGTTCAGTGTGACTTGACTTATCAACTTCTCCTTTAATGTGGTTCACTGAAGTTTGTCATTAACTCGCCTTTTCTTCTGGTTTTGGAGAGGAGAGAAATGGGGTGCAGAAGGAGTGAGAAACTTAAGAGTCAGACCTTCCTCACATGAACCTTGCTTAGATGAAACCTTGTTCTTTTTGGCTTCATGACAAATGGGTTTTTGGTCAAAGTGGAGGCTGCCAGCCTCCAATCCAGTTCACATGTTAGGAGGCACTGACGAAGTGCATTGTTGCATTTCTTAGTGTGAGAGTTAACAGCCTTGTTCTCCGGATAGCATTGAATAAGAGAAATGAAACTCACTTCTTTGTTCATCAAATTTGGGAAGACAAAAGTGTCCCATGCACGAGTTTCCCTATCTGTGGGACTGAGAGAAACACTGTGGTCGGACACTCATGATACACTTACTGAGAGAACAACTGCTTGGAAGACCTTTTGCTTAGGATGGGGGGATGGGGCATGTTGCTTTAAAGCCGTTCATAAAAAGCTAACTACAGCACGAGGTACTTTATGGAAGGATTTAAAGCCGTAAGAATTTTAGAAGAACACTGGAGCATAAGATGCAGGGTCCATCCAGTTCCATTACGTGGTGGTATTGAGCTTTTAGTAAAGTCACTAGGCATTTCTGCACTTCAGCTTCTAGATCAGCTTGCTTTCTGTGTCTCTTTCATTGCCATCGAATCAGAACTAACTCACAACCAACTCTTCAGTGAATTTTCAGAGACCGTAAATTGCATGAGAAAAGATTGCCCATAATTTTACTGAAGAGAAACCTGTGGATTCATATAAGAAATAATTCTGAAAATGGTGTTTGATGCTAAATAGAACCAGCTGTGTGTGGACGCTGTCATCTGAGGACTTAATAGTCTAAATCTGCCTTGTCCCAAATGGTAGCCTCATATGCTTGGTGAAGACTTGGAGATGTCACTAACTTAAATTGAGATGATTCTTAAATAAAAAATATACACTTGATTTTGAAGTACTAGTCAAAAACAAAAGAACCAACAACCAGTAAACTTATCTTAGCATTTTAATATTGATTATATAGCCATACCTCAAGTAAATGTGTTTCTCTTTATTGAGTTTTGCAGATATTGGCTTGTTGTTTTGTTGGTGTATTTTGTTTAATATTTTTTTTTAAATGAAGGCAATCCTATGTTGAGCAAGTCTGTCAATGCCATTTTTCAGACTTGTGCTCACATTTTATCTCTATCACGTTGTGATCATTCTCAAATTTAAGACTTTCCCCTAATGCTATTGCACATTTAATAGACTGCAGTATAGTGTAAATATAACTTTTATATGCTGTGGGAAATGAAGGCAATTTTGTGACTCACTTTATTACAGTATTTATTTTATTGAGGTAGCTAGAACAGAGCCTGCAGTATCTCTGAAATGTACCGCTGTTTTGAGATGATTTTTTTTCATTGTGATTTAAGTGAAAGTTTGCAAATTATATTGATTTTTCATTTATTCATTCATACACATTCTTTTTAATAATATTAATTAAAATTAATTGCTATACTTGATTGTGTATCATTAATCATGCAGTGGAGCTCTGGTGGCTTTGTGGTGAAGAGTTGCACTGCCAACCTAAAGGTAGGCAGTTTGAATCCTCCAGTAGCTCTGAGGAAGAAGGACAAACAGTCTCCTCCCATCATTTATTAATTTTTACTTCCTCTCCCTCTCTTCTCACCCAAGATAGCCATTCAAGAATGGTTGTGTGTATAAACCTTTCCTTAGCTTTATACGATAGGGGTTTGGTTTTTTTTTTTGGTTATTTTTTTTTTTTTTATTTCATGATCTTTTTGTGTGTACCGTCAAATCAGATCTGACTGGTACAGGAGGAGATTGTTCCTCCTTCTCCAGCAGAGCATCTGGTGGATTTGAACCGTGCACCTCTGAGGCTGTAGTTGCAGCTTCTTGCCACTAGGCCACCAGAGCTCGCCTATACAATAGGGGTTTTAATACAATATTTGTCCTCTTTTGACTGACTGACTTACGCCACTCAGGGTAATTTCCTGTAGATTCATCCTGGGTGAGTCTAGTGAGAGTGTGACTAGCTGAACTTTGAGGCTTCATCCACCTTTGCTTCCTTAGCTGGCAGTTGTATTTCATTTTTTGTCTCTGGAACCGAGCTCAGGGTTCAGGTTCTGGAAAAGATTCAGTGTTTAGGTTACCTGTAGGAAAGGGAGCAATCCTTGTGCCTTACTGGGGATCATGGCTGGGGATGTGTCTGACTTTTTATACTCACCATATTTTCCCCATATTTCACCAAGGCTCATCCACGTTGTGGTGTATTGGAACTTCACTTTTCTTTATGGCTAAATAGTATTTCACTCTATGTTTACATTACACTTGTTTATTCTTTCATGTGCTGTTTTGGGAATGCTTTTGTGTATCACAGGGATGGGGATCACAGCAATGTTTAATGATGTATTTATTAGTACAGTTGTTATTGGGTACCATCAAGTCAGAACTGACCCAGAGCTGACCCTCTGGCAGGTTTTCAGAGGCAGTAAATTGCACAGGAGTTGATTGCCCATCTTTCTCCTGCAGAGCAGGTGGTGGATTCGAATCACATCTCTGCATTAATTGGCAGGGCAGTTCCTTAACATTAAGCCACTGGTATTCCCTTATCAGTACAGTGAGTGAGCTTGAAGTAGAAAGGAACATTACTGATAAGAAAATGACCTCTAAATGCATTAATAAGGATTTGGGGTCAGATGTGGAGAGTGAGAATGACAAGACATAGACACAGTGAGCCAGTGCAGGCCGTGAGGGAGGAGGGCCAGAGATGCCTGTGGGCTTGACCCCAGACAGACTGAGAAGACAGAACAGAAAGGAGGACGCAGAGGAGCTCATTTTACATGTAATCACGGTATGAGATTACGGAGGAGGTAGGACAGTGATTATATGGTAACCACCAGCAGTACAGGACTGAGATGTGCTGAGAGGCCAGGCAGTAGGTGTGACCACTGTCACCGTGGTTCTCTTGTAGCCATACAGCAGGATCACTAGTATGGACATCCAAGCCCAACTCCCCAGAGTAGTGCACTCACCTGTTCTGAGCTGAGTCTGGGTGCTAGTAATGTTTTTAAAGCTCTATGGATTTCCAGATGTTCATCATACTAACTTGGTGTAAGATGGGCTGCAGACAGGAAGAGAGGTGGATTTCCTTGTAGCAGCTTTAAAAGTGTGTTAGTTTCCTGAGGTGACTATAACAATGGCTTTAAACTTGGTGATTAAATGAAGAAATGTGCTTTTGCTTTCCACAGTGACATGATTACAGATCGGGTTACTTTATTCGCTCATAGTCCTGGAGGTGAGAGCCTTAAATCTCTCTGCCCGCGGCCTCTAGGAGAGAATCCGTTACTCTTCCAGCTTCTGGTGGTTCCAGTTGTACCTTGACTTGCAGCTGCTCTCCTCCCTCTGTCCTCTCCTACTTCTGGGTGCATCACCTTCTCTTTCCTTCTTATCTCCTCTGTTTGTTACATGAACATTTGTCCTCAATTTAGGACTCCCCAGGATTATCTCATTTCAGGATCTCAATTACATCTACAAAGATGATTTTTCCAATAGGTTACATCCACAGGCTCTAGGGATGAGGATATGCACCCACTTTCCTCCCTCCCTCCCTCCCTTCCTTCCTTCCTTCCTTTCAAAGATCCTAATTGAAGCTTTTAATCCTTCCCAAAAGGCTGTTGAGGTTCATCATCACTCCTTCATCTAAACCTTTTTGAGTTGACCTATCAGCAAGTAACAGACTCAGCTGAGGAGCTTCTCTGGACCTAGCTTTTGGAAGACTACCATGCACCCCGTTGGTGACATAGTCTGCAGGGGTTTGCACTGCTAACTCAAAGGCCACACACCTCCAACAATTTCCTCCAGTGATTTGATTCCTTGGGCAAAGGAGAGTCTCCTTTTGTATGGTTTATAGTTGTGGAAATCTAGTGGAGGGTTGCTGAGTCAAAACCATCTCAATTGCAGAGAGCTTGAGTTTTGAATTTGATGAAGCCCACTGTAGATCAACCACATAGATATTTTTGGAAAATCTTTTTATGAAGCGAAACTAAGACTAAAAGAGAAAGAAGTAGGAGATTACTTCACAAATAGAAATTATGAATTGAAAATTTCTTACTCCATCTTTCATCTCCCTTTGCTATTCCCACCCCTCTCTAAATACAAAATGTTCCTAGATACATACTCTGTTGTTTATTTTAGAAGTCATCTTTTCTGTATTTATTGGTGAGTCATTGAAAACCTGGCAGGAAAGGACTTGTGAATTTATGGGAAAACAGCAGATTTGTGGAGTTTGCACTTTATTTTGAGGGCTGCTAGGAAGCCGCAGAAAAGTATTCCCCAGGGGATTTTTCATGATTGGATATAGGTTTAGAGAAAAATATTAGTTAATTAGGCAGAAAAGGGATCCTTAATTAAGGAATAAAAAGTATGAGTCAAACAGATACAGCTGGTTTTCTGGAAAACTATTTAAAATCACTTCATTCCTGTTGAGTTCCCTTCCTCCCACATAGACATAATGACTAGGTTGGCTAATAGGTTAAATTTCTTACTGAATGTGATGCAAAAATTTTAGAACTACAATCAAAAAGCACAACCTGGCTGTGAGGCACTGAGAAATACCAGCAGGGAAAGTCCTTGATGAGTTGTATTGCTTTCTCAGGGCTTTGTGGGAAAGGCCTTTAGGGACTCTTCAGCCTTCCTAGTGCATTGTGGGACATTCCATGATGGGCTGTTGGCCTACTCAGTGCATTTTGGGGTCCAATAACTGGCCATCCTCATCCTCAGATCCACCGCAGATCTGTAATTACCGTAACAGCTCTTGTCTGCCTTCCTTATGAAGAAAATAAGGGCTAGATAGCCCTCCATCTCTTCTGGGAGTCTCAGCTTTAGAATCAGTTGGTTTTTTTATTAGGAGGCATTTATCTCAGACAACCAGCTGAGTAGCTGTAAGTTTTCGTCAGTAGTAACAATCTTTCCCTATTAATCTACCAAAAAAAATGTCTGAAAAATAGGTTTTCAGATCAAGTACCTCTAGAAGCATGGAAATGGCCTTGAATACTTGATTGTTCATGTTTACTCATTTTGGAGGGCAGCTCTGTCGTGCTGAGCTTAGTCACCCAGACCGCCTAATTCATGTCATCCATCAGAGGAGACTTGTGACCCTTTTTCTTGTATACTAAAAGGTACTTAAAATCTGCTGCACACAGTCCTTGGGAGAAAGTTTTTTCCACTTAACATTCTCCAGCCAGGTTTATTCCTAGACAGTTTAAGAACCCAGATGGAAATGCTCTAACTCTTGCCTGTGAAGTGGTTCCATGACTGTACATTTATCAAAACTCATCCAACTGTGAAAAACTGAGCTAATCCTTCTGGTACTGTTTATAGTATTTTAGGTAGAACCTGTGTGCATTGAAGCATTGGAAAAGGATTTTATTTTGTCTGGGAGGGTGGAATCCGAAACCAAATGAACAAACGCTGAAGAGAAGTATGTTACAGCTATCTGGTGACTGAGCATACACAAGGCCTCTACTTGTTGTTAGCCGTATTTCTGTGTGAGTTTTGAAGTTTTTATTTGTTACCTGTTAATCTGTATTTTATCTTCCTTCCTTCATCTTGTCATGTTTGTGAACTCTTATTTCAATAGGCTGTTAGGACCATGCAAGGATACATAACTCATTTTCAAAGTCCCGTTTCAGTATTTGCATTTAACTTTCTGAGTTATTCTTACTTTTTAACTAAATTGAAACAAGAAGTGTTCTTATTATTGCATTTTAATAACTACCTTTTAACTTCACTCCCCCTTCTCCTCCACCACATTCTTGCCCTAAGTTTGGTAATTTTCAATCTTTGTGCAGAACACATTCACCTAGGGAACTTTAAAAGTGCTATTGATATCCTAGCCCTGCCTCTAGGTGCTAATTCAGATGGACCAGTAAAAAAAAGAAGAAGAAAAAGAAATAAAAAAAGGAAAAGAAAAAACACAACTCCAAATGTTTTGTTCCATGGGATAGAGACCTAGTAATCTGTTCCCATCAAGATTACAGCCGAGAAAACCCTGTAACTTCCCTTTGGGTAGTTCCAGCTTCATGTGACTTGAGGTCACAATGAGTTGGTGCTGTTCCCTAGTACTTAACAACAGCGGTCCATCTCTGTAGACAGAGTAAGTTTACGAAACATACTAGTTTTTCATTCTATCATTCATACACATTTTGTTTTATAACATTGTAGTAATTAGATAGCATTATTTTCATCGTTCATACACATTTCAGAACATTAATTGCAGTGGATTACTCTAATTCATCCCATCTGATCAAGATACTGTATATATTGCCTTTCTTTTTACCCCCACCCCAGCCCCGGTAACTTATGCACAATTCATTCTGTGTGTAAATATTTCCTTAGCTTTTTACAGTGTTGTTGGGTGCCATCAAGTTGGAACTGACTCACAGCTGACCCTCCAGCGGATTTTCAGAGGCAGTAAATCACACAGGAGGAGATAGCTCACTCTTCTCCCATGGAGCAGCCGGTGGATTTGAACTGTGTGCTTTTGGGATTACAGAACAGCTTCTTACCACTAGGCCATCAGAACTCCCTACTTTTTACAGTAGTGCTCTGCTACCATAATAGACCTTTTGTGTATAGACAGAGCTCTTGAAGCAGCACACCTCAGGAGTGGCCAGTTTGCTTCCAGGACAGTCTCTGTTGGGCCGTGTTTGCCGTCATTAGAGTTACAAGGCAGAGTGGCTTTTTTTCTCTTGCCAGAGTGCACCACCTCAAGATTTATGTCCTTAATTTCAGGGATTGGTGCAACCACAGATTGACCTTGGCGTAAGTGTCCTTGAATCAGAGTGCCACCCCATGCTGTATGTGTCTGTGGGCCCAACCTTTCTATGCTTCTGTTTAATCCTCCAGGCTTGAGTAACCTGACCTGCTATCTGCACTGGTTGAACTTGAACTAACTTATAAATTTTCTTTCCTTTCCACTGAAGAAGTGAACACATGCCTTCTGAAACTTGGTTTGACACTTGCAGAATTTGACCATAATACAATTATTTCTACAAATAATGGTTTATTTCCAAATAAAAAACCCTGCAAATGTTGCTAGATTCTCAGTTTTAGAGTTGGTGTTGAGGGGCCTAAGGTGGGGAGAAAGAGATCAAAAGAAGTGCCTGTGTGGTTGTGGTGGGAAGGGACTCTTGAAATACTCAGCTCAAGATTGTTCTCAAGGAAATCTGTGATCTGAATGAAGAGTGGTTAATATTTACCGCAAGGTAGTGTCAGGTTGGTTGCTCTGAGTGGTGCAAATGGTTAAGTACTTGCCTGTTAACTGAAAGGTTGGCAGTTTGAACCTACCCAAAGACTCTTGGGAAGAAAGGCCTAGAAGTACTCATGAAACCTGTGTGGTATACAGATTTACTCCTCAGCACATGGAGTCACTGTGGATTGGGTCTGTTTGCAAGTAGCCGTATTGGTGCGGTTTAATAGTTAACTGCTTGCCTTCACAGTGTGTAGCTCAATACAAGTTCAGAAAATACTGGAAAACTTATTAGAAAGCCTTGGCTTTAGATAGCTGTGCATTTGGCAAAGCAAATGGAAAAAGGTCAAGTCTTACTGACTCTCCACTTTACCTCCGTTGTTATTTAACCCCTCCCTTTTTCCTTTCCCATGCTTGAAATACCAGCACTCCCACTTAAATCCAATTAGGATTAAATTCACAACTTTTGTACCCTATAGGACTAGACCATCTAGTTCAGGAACAATATAGTCCTTTTTATGCAGCTTGAATACACCATTAGCAATTCTAAAAGCTATAGATAACATTTAAAATAGTATTTAAGAAGTTTAAGTACTAAAAAGCTTAATCATAAATTCTATCACTAGAGTGGCTGCTTTTTTATTTTATTTTAAATTGATATTAATGAAAGCTTACAGAGACTTTGGATTTCCATTCATTCATTGTTGCACTTTTCTCCCTGCCCACCCCTCCCCCCAATTCACTTTTCTTTTTGAAAAGTAAAAGAAAAAATTATTTCATTGTTATTCAATCCCTCCCCCCAAGTCTACTCCACCGTGCTACCTTCATTCTGAACTGCTGCCAAAATATCCAATCATATATCCCTTTTAAACAGTTCTCTCCCTCATCTGTTTCCATACAGTATACATTATCCCATCTTTTCCAGTCTTCCCCCAATCCCTATGTCAGACCTCTTTTGTAACAGTGGCATTGTGCCGTATTTGTCTTTTTGTGACTGAGATATTTCACTTAGCATAATGTCCTCCATGGTCATCCATTTTATGTAATATTTCTTGAGTTCCTTGTTTTTCAGTGTAGAGTGGCTGCTTTTAATTTGTTTGCATTACTGGACAGATTAGAGATTATGTGACTTGAATAGCAGTTCTTAGCTGTTTCCTGGCTATTGTCTGGGACTCTTGAGTTCTAACTTTCTTTAGTTATTTTGATCTTTCTTTTTATATTATTATTGTTTATTGTTTTAAATAATCGGGATGGGAGTGTCAGACAGTGAGATTGGCACAGGACAGAGCAGAGTTTAGGGCTGTTGTACATAGGGTCGCTATGAGTCGCAAGCGACTCGACGGCACATAACAACAACAACGTTGTTTTAAAGAAAGCAAACCAGGCATTTTTATCTAGAAAGAAAAATTATTTTAGGCAGAGACATTAACACAGTTCCTTCTTTGGCCAGTGTGAAGTATGTAACAGAAAATTAAAAAGCAAAAACAAACCCAGAACGTAATTCTTCCAGGATGATGGGATTGTTGCTTATTCCCACCCCCAACCACCATCCCATCACACTCTTGTAAAATCAGTGGGGAAGTGCTAATAACATTCGTAGCTGTTGAAAATCCTCATGATGCCAGATTTGCTATGTATGGCATTAGTATGTCTTAGGGAGAAGTCAGTGGTGGTGGTAGAAAAGCATTTCTTTCTCTCAGCTAAAGCTTGCTATTAATACTATGTTTCTAGAAGCTTCTTGATCATCCATCCTCTCCTGTCTCATTGCAGAAGTGACACACAGCTGACCATCCGTTGGGCTTCCAGTGCTGTAGAGGAGATTGACCTTATTTTACCTATAGAGCAACTGCTGGTGGATTCAAACTGCCAGTGAGGTGTAACCTTTGGTTAGGGGGGATGGCATGGGGACCCCCCAAAAAAGACTATCCCACAGAGTTCATCCTTCCCCTCAGGGTACACAAGAGAAGGAAGCATACTTAGCATTGGGCCTGCTAGTTCTGCAGATTTGGCCTGAAACTGATAATTAGGTTAGCCAACTCACAATTGCTCTATTATAGGTGTGTTAAAGGGAAGAAATGTTCTTTAGCTGCTGAATTCCAGAGCAAGGACTCCTTGCCAGCACTGTAACTTTGTAACCTGAACGGAAATAGTTCTCAGGCTGTCTATCCCCAAATGAAGAAGGAAACCTTGGTAACAGTTAATTTACCTTCTGGCTCTTTGACCTTCAGAATTGCTGCAGGATACATACCTACCTAAGCAACTCCTGCCGGGCTTGACAGGGGACAGACCCTTTTTGCTCCCTCTCAGATCACTTAGGGACCTCTGGTGGTGTAGTGGTTAGGGAGTTGTACTGTTAAGCCAGCAGTGGCTTCTCTCTGGCAGTTCAAATTCACCAGTGGTTCCATAGGAGAAAGATGGACAGTGTCCCTCTGTGCGATTCACATCCTCTGGAAATCCACTAGGGGTAAGTCTGAGTCTCAGATCACATAGGGTGCTGTAGTGTCGTAGTCTGTGGGAAGTTGTGCTGCTCGCCCACAGTCCTCACCTGTTTGAGTCCATTACTGGCCCCTCAGGACAAAGTGCAATCACTCTCTTCCCATGTGAGCTACAGCTTGTAAGCCTGCTGGAGGGTCGGCTGTAAGTCAGTTTTGGCCAAACAGCAGTGATGTGACAGATCCCTGAAGATTATCCAAAAATGACTGGAACAGTACATCAACAGAGAATTGCCAGAAGTCCAGGCTGGGTTTAGAAGGGGTCGTGGTACTAGGGATATTGTAGCTAATGGTAGATGGATCTTAGCTGAAAGCAGGGAATACCAGAGGAATGTCTATCTGTGTTTTATTGACTATGCAAAGGCATTTGACTGTGTGGATCATAACAAACTGTGGCTGAGTCTGGATCATAACAAACTGTGGCTGACTCTGAGAAGAATGAGAATCCCAGAACACTTTATCGTGCTAATGAGAAACCTATGCTTGGACCAAGAGGCAGTCATTAGAACAGAGCAGGGAAACACTGCATGGTTCAGAATTGGGAAGGGTGTACGCCAGGGATGTGTCCTGTCTCCATACCTTTTCAACCTGTATGCAGAACAGATTATCCAGGAGGCTGGGCTTTATGAGGAGAAATGTGGGGTCAAGATCAGTAGAAGACCTATCAACAATCTGCGTTATGCAGATGATACAGCCGTGCTTGCTGAAACTGAGGAGGACCTGAAGCGGTTGCTGCAGAGGGTCAAGGACTGCAGCCTCCAATATGGATTGAGGCTCAATGTCAAGAAGACAAAGATTTTCACCACTGGGCATTGGCAGCATCAGGATGGATGGTGAAGAGATTGAGATTGAGATTGTTCACAGCTTCAATTTACTTGGCTCCACAGTCAACGCTCTCGGCACCAGCAGCCAGGAAATTAGAAGACGTACTGCCATAGGAAAGTCTGCTGTTAGGGACCTCTCTAAAGTACTGAAGAGAAATGGTGTCTCTTTGGAAGCTGAGGTGCATCTGATACAGGCCATGGTCTTTGCTATCACTTGTTATGCTTCAGAGAGTTGGACAGTGACCAAGGAGTATAGAAGAATTGATGCCTTTGAGCTGTGGTGCTGAGAAGAGTATTGAGGGTACCACTGCTAGGTACTGCTAGGAAAACAAACAGATTCATCCTGGAAAGGGTCAAACCGGGCTGCTCCTTGGCAGCAAGGATTCTGAGGCTCCGTCTAACATACTCTGGACATGTTGCAAGGAGAGACAGGTCCTTGGAGAGGAACGTCATGCTTTTTAGGGTGGAGGGACAGCGCAGAAGGGGAAGACCCTCTATGAGGTTGATTGATTCAGTGACTGGGGTAGTCGGGATGGGTGTATCAGAGATGGTGTGATTGGCACAGGACAGAGCAGAGTTTAGGGCTGTTGTATATAGGATCACTGTGAGTCGCAAGCGACTCGATGGCACATAACAACAACAAGAAGTGGCTTAGTGGTATGGAGTTGTGCTGCCAACCCCAAGATGGACAGTCTCCCCTCCTGCTGCTTACACCCTCTGAAGACCGGCTGGAGGGTCAGCTTCATGTCGGTTCTGACTCAGTGACACATACCAGCAAGGTAGTTTTTGAAGGATGCCTTTAGAGAGATGTAAAGTATGATCGCCCAGGGAAGAGGATCCCGATAATTCCCTGGAGGACCTGAATGGTCTCAGGCACCATTCTGAATTTGTGCATTGCCCTCCGTTGGGAATAAACTCCCTCCCTGCTGCCTGCACCTCTCACACATAGTACAACTTCTTCTTGCACAACAAGGAAGCTAAGGGACTCCAAAGCTTGAGGAAGAAGAGGTTTGAACGGTCTGAATAGTTTTGTAGCTGGCTTCTGAAGGCCATTCTCTGGTCCACGGAAGCACACCCAGCCTTGCCGTTTACCTGTAACCTGTGCCATCGTGTGTTGTGGCCATTGTAGTTTCCAGCTCCTGATTGAGCCCACGTGTTCAGAGTAGAACTGATGTGTAGGTTTTTCAAAGCTGTGATCTTTTGCTAGCGGCTCCCCAAGGCTGACTTCCCAGGCGTCTCTGGATGGATTTGAACTGGCAGCCTTTTGGTTAGTGGTCAAGCATTTAACCATTTGCACCACCCCAGGGACTCTGACTTTGAGGTGTAGTTTTTCTAATGGTCTAATGGGAGTCGGGAGAAGACAGTGACACAGCTGTACAGATGTTTCCTTTGTTTAGGGGTCTAACACCCCAAGGTTTCCCCTCCTTTGTTCTCTTCCTTCTTCTCTTTTCCTCCATTTACTGCTCAGTGAAAGGTGTGCAGCTTAATGTGAAGGAACAGAGTGTAAATGAAGCTTTGTATGTAAATGAGACTCTTTCATACAAACAAGCAACAACTTCTATGTTGTTGTGTACCATAGAGTTGGAACTGACCCATAGCTGACCCTCTGGTGGGTTTTCAGAGCCAGTTAACTGCACAGGAGATTTCCTGTTCTCCCTCTGAGCTGCTGGTGGCCTTGAACCGTGTGCCATTGGGATAGCAGTGCAGCATCTTGCCACTAGGCCACCAGAATTCCACAACCTCTATAGGAAGGAGAAAATCATACAGGAGAATAATCAGTTGCTTATTTACTCAGCATGTTTATTGACCACTTAGGCTGTACCAGGCATGGTGGAAGGTAGACCAGGGTGAAGAGGACACACTTGGTCTCTTCCTGGCAGGGAGGGAGAACGAGCTGAAAAATCATCACCAAAACATTGAGTTGTTCCGAAGTATAAAGTAAGCAAGCACACAAAAGCAGAGGCAAGAAAGAACAGAGGCTCAGGAACCCTAATCTGGAAGGGCTTCTTGGGAGAACTGAGTGGAGCAAAAGTGCTAAAAGATTGGCTGTCTTCTGGTTCAGAATGGGATGAGCTACAGAGATTTATACACATTTTCCAAACTGTATTTGTGTTGTGTCCTGCCAGAAATTTAGGAGTGATTTCATCTTTGAAATGAGGGAGAAAATGAAAAACAGAACATCTCAGCTCAGCTGTTCCATTTGTACTGTTCGTCGGCTCCATGTCTTGGTTCTGAACTGGCAGATGGTGACAGCAGTTGGACCTCTAGATTGAAGCTCTCTGTGTTTGAAGTGGTCTCTCTGCCTCTGGTGGTCTCTCTGTTAATGGCTCTAAGGACTTTTTTCCACCCCATAGGGTTGCCATCCTGATCAGGTCCTGAGGGTGGGGGAGAGGAAGGATGATGGAAAGACAGAGGGTGGGGTTTGAGGGAGGCTTGTGGAACTCATTGATTAGCTGGCCCTGCCACAGCCATGATCATGAGGGAGGTGGAGCTGACCTTTGTCTAGTCCTCGAGGGCAAACCTCAAACTTCACACCGTGCTGAGGAGCCCTTTTTGTTGTTGTGTGGCATCGAATTGGAACTAAGGTGTAGCTGACCCTCCAGCTGGGTTTTAGAGGCAGGAAATCTCACAGAAGGAGCTGGTGTGCCTTTGGGATTGCAGCACCGCTTCTTACCATCAGGCCACCAGAGCTCCCTTATAAGCCGCCTGTGGTTCCGCCAAGGAGTTGAAGCCCAGAAGTGTGAGCTGCCCCATCCGAGCTTGGCTGACCAGCTTGCTGGAGCAGGTCAGGGACCCAGGATAGCAGCCAGCCAGCTGTCTGTGCTTAGGTTTCAGAATCCTGTGCTGGATACGTAGTGCCTTCCCACTTGATTGAAGGTAGAATTGGCAAGTTTTCTGTGGTTTGTGTGCTTTGAAAGAGTAGAGGAGTATTTCTTCTTGTGAGTGTGTTATGTTTAGTGTTAGTTTTGAGCTTCTCTGAGCAGTTTGGCGCCTCCTGATCCTGGTGGCCAGTCTAGGAGGCCTATGACAGTGTATTGAGCAGTAGGGCCTACAGACCAAGCACCTGGCCTGGGGTCCTCAGCTGTTTTCTAACTAGATGGGGTGAGCTTGGGCAAGTCATCGATTCCCCCCCCTCTTCCCGGATATAATTGTCTTTGTTTCACCCAGCTCCACCAACACCTAGGGAGCGCTGGTGGCCTAGTGGGTAAGGAGTTGGACTGTCAACTTGAAGTCAAGCAGTTCAAACCCACTAGCTGCTGCAGGGGAGAAAAATGAGCAGACCATTCCCACTCCCATTCCCATGCCCATCCCCACTGGACCATAGACTTGACAGTATGTAACCAACAGCAGCAGCAACAGTGGGTTTTATGATTTCATCTGCCTCTTTGGCAGAGTTCCTCTGTAGCAGTGATTGGTGGGTACATGGAAACGGCTAATCAGGTGTTTTTCTTTTCTTCTCCCCTCTAGGGAGGGAACAGTTCCATGGACTGGGCTCCATGTACTGCCGAGGCGCTGCTGCGGTCATCCTCACCTATGATGTCAACCACCTGCAGAGTCTCGTAGAGCTAGAGGACCGGTTCCTGGGCCTCACAGACACAGCCAGCACCGACTGCCTGTTTGCCATTGTGGGAAACAAAGTGGACCTCACTGAGGAGGGGGCTGCAGAGGACCAAGGAGGGGAGGAGGGCGGCTCTGGGGAGGCTGCCAGCAGCTGTGTCTCCTGCAAGGGCCCCAGGCAGGTCAGGCTGGAGGATGCAGTGGCCCTTTATAAAAAGATCCTCAAGTACAAAATGCTGGATGAGAAGGACGTGCCAGCCGCTGAAAAGATGTGCTTCGAGACCAGCGCCAAAACCGGTTACAACGTGGATCACCTCTTTGAAACTTTGTTTGAAATGGTTGTGCCAGTCATTTTACGACAGAGAGCCGAGGGTCCTCCCCAGACTGTGGACATAAGCAATTATAAGCCGCCAAAACAGACAAAGTCTGGTTGCTGTGCTTGACTTCCGGGGATGTTCCTGATTTCCAGTTTGCACACTGGTCACCTAGAGGGTTGTGCAATGTTTGAAGGAAGCCTAGAAAAACAAAGATGTTATGAAACAGTATTTGGAGCAAAAGATCCGAATGGAAATACCAGCTATTCAGTAAGTGAAGATTAATATACCAGGAGCTCCTCAGTCTACACCTGGTGTGTCAGGAGATAAATAATCATCCGTGAAATCCAGTCTGCAGAAGAAGATACTTGACCTTCTCTCCCACCCTGCTGTTCTGAGATGGAATTGGCTGTCCTTTGGTTTCCTGGACCTGAAGTCTCTTTTTTATTTTTTTGCACAGATGGAAGCTTTGCTGCGTGCATTTGACCCAACAAGGCACCCTCAGTTGTTACCACATTAATCAGCCTTTCTCTGTGGTGGTGTTCTCAGTCATTTCTCTTCACTCTGATTTCTCTTTTTTTTTTGTCCTACCATTTGGTACTTGTACATTTACACATTATAGTGGTGATTCTCTCCATGTTAATTTATACACAATCAGAAATAACTTTTTATATTGGTTGCAGCAGCTTGAGCTACACACATTATTAAAAGAAATTTTTGGGAAAATGTTGGTATTGGCATTTTATTTCTTTAGTCTTTATTTGTATATTTGTAGCTCCAGTGGGCTCTTCGTTGGACAGAGCTTGGGAAATGGCATTGAGCATGATACGCCTTTCTCCCTGTCTTCATAGTTGCATAAAATCCTTACAAATTCCACAATATTTAAATTGGTCTATCTGCTCAGGATAAGGGAAAGTTCAGGTCTATTGTGTATAGGGTCCCTATGAATGTCAGGCAACTTGATGGCATATAACAATAACAACAACATCTGCTTAATTGTCCTTATGCCTTGAATTCTATCAGTAAACCAAGTAGTAGTAAACCAAGACTCACTGCCATCCAGTTCCTGGTGACTCCGTGACCTTCATCAGGTTTCCAAGGCTAGATCCTTATGGGAGGAGGTCGCCCATCTTTCACTCAGTAATCAGCTGGTGGATTTGGACTGCTGGCCTTTCTGTTAAGTGTCAACACGTAATACATTCTACCACTAAAACTCTGTTAGTAGCAGACCTTTTGCTAAAATCTGGTTACTTGGGATACAGAATCAGAAATTTCCTTCTCAGTCCTGTGGTGGAAAGGACGTGGGCTGTTTTGCTGTTACGGTTGTTATGTGCCGTTGAGTTGACTGCTACTTACAGTGACATTATGAACAGTAGTTCTGAACCTTGCCCTATCCTGGGTCAATCCCAGTCTTTGATACATTTGCCTCCATTGCCCAGGCACTGTGTCAATCCATCTCATGGGGTTTTGACCCTCTACCTGTCCAGGCTTGGTGTCCTCCTCCAGAGACTGGTCCCTCTTGGCAACATGCCTAAAGTATATGAGATAGAATTTAAAAATCCTTACCTTCAAGGAGCAGCCTGGTCTCCAGGACAGACCTGTTTGCTCTCTTGACAGTCTATGGTTCAGTATTCCTCAAGCACCACAACTCAAAGGCATTGATTCTTCTTCTGTCATCCTTAGTCACTGTCCAAATCTCGGATGCATAGCAAGCAGTTGAGAAGATCATGGCCTGGAATAGGCACACCTTAGTCTCTAGACTGACATCATTGCTCTTCAGCACTGTGGAGAGATCCCTGACAGCAGATTTTTCTAATGAAGTTCACCTTTTGATTTCTTGACTGCTGGTACCAAGAATATTGCTTGTGGATCTGAGCAAAGTGAAATTGCTAACAACTTCAGTCCTTCTCCATCTATCATGATGCTGCTAGTTGGTCTGGTGAGAATTTTTCTTTTCTTGATGTTGAACTTCCATCCATATTGACGTCTACAGTCCTGGATCTTTTGCTGTTATAAGATACCAAAGAAGAGAAGCTGTAACACAACTGGTTTTGATTAGATAGAAATGTAAAGGGAAGTAAGTAGGCCCATTGGGCTTGCTGCTGGGAAGGAATGGCAAAGTTAGGCAAAAGGTTAGTGGGCAGAAGATTTCTCGAGTTTTATTTGGAGGTTAGTGGGGTCGCTGGAGAGGAGCCCTGGAGGCTCAGCGGTTAAGTACGCAGCTGTTAACTGAATGGTCAGCAGTTTGAACCTCCTATTCCACAGGAGAACACCATGGAGGTCTGTGTCAGCAAAGATTGCACGCTTATAATCTTTATGGATCAGTTCAGCTCTCTAGAGGGTTCCTCTCTTGGAATTGGCTTGATGGCAATGCATTTTTCGGGTCTCTGACTTGAAACTAACTTGATGGCAACATGTTTGGCTTTGGTTTTTAATACATCCTTGGAATCCCCGCCATCTCCAGTTGCTTGGCCACCAAAGGCCTAACTCTTCTGTTTCTATGAAGTGAGGATTTTTCACTTCCATAATTGACAGCACCGTCTATACGATGAACTCTGGCACAGGCTGCTGGTTGTGATGAGAGCTTGTCACTGAACACACTGTGTGACTAAAGCCGGATCTTGAGATCTAAAATCCAATTTTGTAGCAGTAGCCCATTGAATAATGAACATGGAACAGTTTGATGGTTTATTTTCATTGATTTAAATTAATTTACCACAGTAGAATGACTTCTGTTTCTTTTCCCAAAAGCGTATCTTTGTTAGTGATGTGTCTAGGAAACATACTTCTGCCAACGACCTAGGAGACTTTCTTTAAAGGTGATGAAGGAGGAAAAAAACCCAGCTATCACAGTAAATTCCTTTTTGTGACTCATGCACAAAGGCAGGGATGGCCTAAAATTCTCAAGATCTTTTCCTTTCCTAAAAACCCAGTGCTTCTCCTTACTGTCTGCATAGAGTACCTGACAGCTCAATTCTTAGAATGCTGTATGTTCCAAGAGATTGATACCTATAGATCCTACATTCTCAGCACTACTTAGATACCTTTACCCTTTATTTCTTACTCTAAAAATATACCTCATTGCTGGTTTCTTTAATAACTGTTCCTCAGAGCCTCATTAACTCTTGGCCAGGGCAGTCAACATCACAGACTGTCTCCTATGCTAGCAACTTGTAACTGCTCTGATCTTCTGTCTGCTGGGGTTACATCCACTGGTGCTGTGCCATTACAAAAGTGAAAATGATGGTTTGCGACACAGGCCTTTTGCAACCTCCATGTTCTGGCTGTGTCTCCAAGGTAGATTTTAGGCAGCAGCTTGAACTTGCAAAGAAACCACTTTCTTTGGTCAGAGCCTCATGATCTTGATGTGATGTGACCTCTGGTTCCTGACCTTTTCCGTTTTAGAGAAGTTTTACAGTTTTCAGTTGGGTGAAAATAATGGTCAGATATAGTGCACATTTCCCTTGTCTGTGTGAATTTGTTGTTAGATGCCATCAAGTCAAGTACACTCACAGTGACTCTATGAACAACAGATCTGAATCCTATCCTGTACCATCAACAGCGTATCTGCCCCATGTAAGTGTTGATGTTGTCATTGTGTCAGTTCATCTCATTGAGAGTCTTCCTCTCTTCAGCTGACCCTCCACCTTGCCCAGCCTGATGTCCTTTTCCGAGGAACAGCCCCTTCTAACAACATTCCTGAAGTATGAGAGATGGAACTTTGCATCCCTGGCTCTAAGGAGCCCTCTGGCTGCACTTTTCCCAAAGCTTGCCTGTTTGCTCTTTTGGCAGTCCATAGCAGATCCAGTGCCTTACACTACAACTCATAGGCGTCAATTCTGTCCTTATTCAGCTCTCAGAAGCATAGCAAGTGGTTGAAAAGACCATAGCCTGAATCAGGTGCACCTCAGTCTTAGTCCTCCAACCGATTTCATTGCGTGTCTGTAATTTGGAGAAATCTCTGACTGCAGACTTAGCCAGTGCAATACATTTCCTGTGAATCTGAGTTATCAGTAAGAACTCACTGATTATGACTCATAGTGATTCTGCAGGACAGGTTGTAAATTCCTCATAAGGTTTCCAAGAATGTAATCTTTATGGATGCATCTACCAGATCTCTTTCCTGCTGAGTGGCCGGGGGAGGGGTGAGTGGGTTCAAATTACTGATCTTTTGGTTTGCAACACTCCACTATGATACCATCAGAGCTCCTGTTTCTTTTTCTCCAAATACAAGGATCTTAAAACAAGATACATCTCGAGTACAATGGCTGTAAGTGATTTTAAGTTTGTATTAGTGTCTTGGTGCTACGATAGCAGAAATATCACAGGTTGGTGGCTTTTTTAAAAAAATTAATTTTAATGAATGTTTACAGAGATTTTGGATTTCCATATATTCATTGTTGCATTTTTCTCCCTGTCCACTCCTCCTTCCAGTTTGCACTTCTCTTCAAAAAGTAAAATAAAAATTATTTCATTGGTATAGAATCCACCACCCTACCCCACCCCACCCCCGCCCCGAGTACACTCCACTATGCAACCTTCATTCTGGACTCTTGTCATAAGCATAATACCCAATCAGATAACGCTTTCATGAGCAGAAATTTATTTTCTCATGCTTAGGGGCTGACAAGTCCACATTCTGGTCACCAGCTCTAGAAGAAGACTTGATCTAACTAACTATAGTGGAGGGAAACCTTGTTGTCTTTGGGCCTCTTCTCTGCTGCTTCGGTGATCTCCAGGTGGCATCAGCATTTATTGCCCATCCATTTTTCTGTGCCTGCTCTACTCAGCTGAATCTCAAAGCAATTGTTTTAAGACACAGAGTACAGTCATTTGACCTCATTAACACAACAGATACATCCCTATTCCAAGTTGGGGTTATATTCACCAATGTCAGGGTAAGGGTTTATAATACATCATTTTGGAGGCACACAATTTAAATCCATAATAGAGCCTAAAGAGGCAAAATTTCTCCACTTGTGCTCCCACGCGTTATTGTGTGTGCTCCTGTGTTGATGTCAATGTAGAAACCCTGTAGGACAGAGAACTGTGCCTTAAGATTTCCTAGGCTGTCCTTGTCATGAGAGCCTATTACTAGGTCTTTGTCCCTTGGAGCACCTAGTAGATTTGAAACATCAACCTTTTGAATAGTAGCCAGGTACTTAGAAGTTTCCTTACAGAGATGAGAACCATCCCTCCCCCTTTAACCTCACATAATTTGGTAGAGCATGTGGTCTAGTGGGTAAGGAATTGTGCTGCCAACCCTAAGGCAGGTGGTTCGAATCCACCAGCTGTTCTGTGGGAGCAAGATTGACAATTTCCTCCCGTGTGATTTAAAATGAGAGCTTCTGAAAACCTATTGGAGGGTCACCTATGAGTTGGTTCCAACTCGACAGCACATAGTTACGACTAGAAGTGCCATACGTGACAGTAGAATTGGGAATTTTGAGGCTGGATGTGTTGCAATTTGTATGTTGTGAGTCATATTCTCCCTCTATCCTCCTTCACATGCTCCTAGGCCAGTTCTTTGTGGCTTGGGGTTTTTCTTTAATTCTTTCATTTAATGACCAGATTTCCTGGTTTAAAGAGAGTTGTGTAACCTGCCAGTAAATCATCTTACACAAAAGTTCTGCCAACCACTTCATCTCATGGGTACACAAAGGTTCTTTATTAGAGGTACAGCCTGGTACTCAAAGCCTGCATTACAGGGAGAGGAGAACCAACACAAAATAAAACACCCCAGTAAAAAGAGCACAAAAAGATACTTGGAGAAAAGATTGAAACTGTCAATGACTTCACCTTACTTGGATCCACAACCAGTGCACTTGGTATCTGCAATGAGGAGGTCAGGAGACCTGTTGCACTGGGCAGGTCTGTAGTCGAGGACCTCTCCAAGTTATTGAACAAAGATGGCAGTTTGAGGACCAAGATGTGCTGGATTCAGACCATGGTCTTTTTAGTCACTTGCTATGCATCTGAGAGCTGGACAGTGAATAAGGATGACAGAGGAAGAATTGATGCCTTTCAGTTAGGGTGTTGGAGAAGAGTACTGAATATTTCATGGACTGCCAAAAGAGCAAGCATATATGTCTTAGAAGGCAATCAAAGTGCTCCTCAGAGGCAAAGATAAGCCCTTCGTTTCACATACTTGGTGCATGTTGCTAGCGAGGCTTATCCTTAGACTTTTCATTCTTGGAAAGGTGGAGGCTCAGTGAAGAAGAGGAAGACCCCAAGTAGATGGATTAACAGTGACTACAGCAATAGGTTTGCATGTTTCAGATGTTGAGAATGGCATAGGATAGGACACAATTTAGATCTGTTGTTGTTCATAGGATCACTGTGAGTCTTACTCAATGGTATCTAACAACAAAAATAGGTGGTAGATAATACATTGATTGCTATGTGTTGTCAAGTCACCTGTGACTCAGTGACCCTTTGTGCAATACGTCTGAACTCTGCCTTATCCTGATCCAGTCTCACTGTCTCCAACACACTTACCACTATTATCCCAGTTACTATGTCAATCCATCTTATACAAGGTCTTTCTCTCCTATGCTGTCCCTCCATTTTCCAGGCATGATGTCCTTCTCCAAAGACTGGTCCCTCTGGGCAACAAAATCCTTGCCTCCAAGAAGCAACCTAGTTTCACCCTCTCCAGGGCAAACCGGTTTGTTCTCTTGGCAGTCCACAGTATGTTTAATCCTCTTCTCCAACGCTAATAACAAAAGAATGCACTCCTTAGTCTTGTCATCTATTATTTATAAATTGAGAAAGATAGAAGGAAATAAGCAAAAGACAACACAAAAAAAACCCCCACCTGTGTTCAGCTGGGAAAGGCAATTTTCTGTCTTCCTGAGGGAAGTAGGCACCCAACCAAGCAAGCAGAGAAATGGAAATTGTTGAGGAGTGATAACAAATTAGTTTGAAAAGGCCAGACCTCGGAATTCAGAGACCCTGAATTCTGACTGCCAGCTGTGCAGTTTCTTGGGCATATGGAATATCTGGAAGTAAAAGTGTATTCCAGCCATAGAGCCTGGGTTGGTACTTGCCCTCCTGTGATTGGGCAAGAGATTGGCCCTGTGTCTTCCCATTGCTCTCTAACCCCAAAACTTGTTTTTCAAGTCCTGATACAAGTAAATTGTGAGAAGAGAAATGAGACTCCCAAGTTTCAAGAAAAGAAACATGGGCCCTTTCATTATGTGACTTAACCAACAGGAAAACCCCATAACAAGGGACATTGCATTTTGGGGATTCATAGGCTCCCTGTGACCAAATGCCCAATAATAGGAGAGAGAAGCAAAGGATAAAGGGCAACTACAAAATATGTAAGAGTGGTTGAGTTGAAAACCAATTTCTTTTGTAAACTTTCAGCCAAATGATAAACCCATGCAAGACCAGTGACAGTAATCAGTAGACTTGTAAATGGCTCATAATTAAAATTCTTGTTAAGAACTTTATGGCTTTCTGAAAGTTTCTGAACTAACTCCAACGTGTTTTCCAAGTTCCAAACATTCCTATCTAATTTAGAAGGTAAATTTACAGTAAATCATTAACCTAGGGCTAGTTATGCAAAGGCGTTTGACTGCGCAGATCATAACAAACTGTGGCTGACTCTGAGAAGAATGGGAATCCCAGAACATTTAATTGTGCTAATGCAAAACCTATACTTGGACCAAGAGGCAGCCGTCAGAACAGAGCAGGGTAACACTGCATAGTTCAAAATTGGGAAGGGTGTGCGCCAGGGATGTGTCCTATCTCAATACCTTTTCAACCTGTATGCAGAACAGATTATCCGGGAGGCTGGGCTCTATGAGAAGTGTGGCGTCAGGATTGGTGGAAGATCTATTAACAATCTGCATTATGCAGATGACACAACCCTGCTTGCTGAAACTGAGGAGGACCTAATGCCCTTGCTGCAGAGGGTCAAGGACTGCAGCCTTCAGTATGGACTGAGGCTCAATGTCAAGAAGACAAAGATTCTCACCACTGGACCAACTGGCAGCATCAGGATGGATGGCGAAGAGATTGAGATTGTTCACAACTTCAGTTTGCTCAGCTCCACAGTCAACACTCTTGGCACCAGTAGCCAGGAAATCAAAAAACGTATTGCGAT
Source organism: Elephantulus edwardii (assembly GCF_000299155.1). Classification (NCBI taxonomy): domain Eukaryota; kingdom Metazoa; phylum Chordata; class Mammalia; order Macroscelidea; family Macroscelididae; genus Elephantulus; species Elephantulus edwardii. The sequence continues at coordinate 2,259,712 of NW_006400082.1, read as the reverse complement.
GGGAAAGTCTGCCATTAGGGACCTCTCTAAAGTACTCAAGAGCAACGGTGTCTCTCTGGAGACTAAGGTGTGTCTGATACAGGCCATGGTATTTGCAATCACTTGTTATGCACCAGAGAGTTGGACAATGACTAGGGAGGATAGAAGGAGAATTGATGCCTTTGAGCTGTGGTGCTGGAGAGGAGTATTAAATGTACCCTGGACTGGCAAGAAAACAAACAGATTCATCCTGGAGAAGGTTAAACCAGGCTACTCTTTGGAGGCAAAGATTCTGGGGCTTCATCTGACATACTTTGGACATGTTTTAAGGAGGGACAGGTCCTTGGAGAGGGACATCATGCTTGGTAGGGTGGAGGGACAGCATAGGAGGGAAAGACCCTCTATGAGGTGGATTGATTCAGTGACTGAGGTAATCGGGATGGGTGTGTCAGAGGCAGTGCGATTGGCACAGGATCGAGCAGGGTTTAGGGCTGTTGTACATAGGGTCGCTATGAGTTGCAAGCGACTCGACAGCACATAACAACAACAGTTACAAGAAAGGCAAAATTTTATCAGTACCACCACCCCATCCTTCAATCCTCATTTTGATGTTTTACGACAAGGTATATGGTGAAGCCTTAACTTCAAAACATACAGAGGTCTCATTCTAATTATTCTTTTAACTCCCAGCTTCAGATCTGAAATGGGTTGGGCTTTTCACTCAGCTTCCCCATCCCTAGGGGCAAATTTTATTTCAGAATGGTGAATAAATGGCTGAAGAGTCCTAGTTTAGGTGCTCATGAGGGCAGTATACTGTTTTTTTTCCATCTTGGTTGGCGTAAGGCCTCTTTCTAGACATTTTTTTTTATTAATTTCTTTTTTGGAATTCCATTCATTCATTGTTGCACCCCTCTCCCCCCCCCACCCCGTTTGCTCCTCTCCTTCAAAAGCAAATGAAAAACTTCCTCATTGGTACGCAATCCCCCACACACATCCCCCAACCCCAAATATAATCCTCTCTGCAACCCTCTTTCCAGACATTTTAAGAATCACTGAACTGGATCAAGGGGACATTAACCACTAAGGGAAAGTTCTGCAGCAGCCACATGGCCACAGGAAGCCTAGATAAAGCATTCATTAGAGAGGCCACGTGATGAATGAACACATTGTGAGACTGGGTAGACCTCCAGAGAGAAACTCAATAAGGCAGTTTGGCTTTCCATATCCTGTCTCAAATGGACCTCACAGTATTACACAAACTCTCAGCAAATCCGTTGTCAGTACCTGGAACCCAGGTAACTTCAAGTTTCTGGACACAGTTTACCCAGATGCCGCATGAACTGTTATCTCCAGCCTGCATAAAGCTTCCACTGAATTCCTGAGATCCTGGTAGTGTCCTATACAATGTAGACACCAAATGGGAGACGTTGTCACTGCTGAGACGTCTAGGTAAACCAAATCTGGGAATACCTGCTTTCAGGAAACACTTGAATAAGTTCCACTTGCCAGTCTTCTTCTGGGCCCCATTAGGGCCCTGGGCCCTGCATTTTGGGGCCTAAAAGTTTAGGATTTAGTTTAGCCCACGACGTGGTGAAGGACTTTGATCAGTTTTTCTTTTTACCTAAAGCATGTTCCCTGATGCAAGCTACGAAATAAACTTTACATTTAGGCTGAGAAGATGAAGGCTTCTCCTCAAAGGACCCTTCTTCACCTTTTCATTTCATCAGTCCTTAGTTCTATGTACATTCTCTCTGCTGTATCAGGGCTCGCTTCCTTTCATAAACTTGACAGTGTACAACTGTCACCTCTAGGGGTTAAGAACCGCTTTGAGTGCTCTTTTAATCTCAGCTCTATATTTGGGTTTCTCTCCTCAAGCAGTGAGCATCCGTTTCTCTTTCCATATCAGTATGTGGGGATGAAGTACCTTGTTTTGGATACAATGGCATAGCCAGCATACTGTGTCTCATCTTTGATGAAACTACTGCCATCCATGAACCACCCACTGTCTGGATCTCCCAGTGGAAGGTCTTGTGGGTTAACCTACACACTATCTTGGGCCTCCAAGCAACAGTGTCCACCAGCCCCACTGGCTCAAGTGTACATCAGTTTGCTGGGTATAACCAAGTGTTAACCTGGAGGATGAGATTTAGGCTCCTAAGATATTGCCATTAGTACTAACTCTTTTATTGCTGTCAGAACTGATTTAGAGCTGACCTTCCAGTGAGTTCTCAGAGGGAGTCAATCTCACTGGAAGAGATTTCCCATTTTTCTTCTAGGGAGCCGCTGGTGGATTCAGACTTTTATGTTGGCAGTTCAACTCCTTGTTCACTAAGCCACCAGAGTGCTATGGCACAAGACTATCGAGTAGGAACCAACCCATAGCTGACCTGCCGAGCAATAATTAAACAGGAAGAGATGCCTGTCTTTATCCAGCGGAGCAGCTAATGGATTGTAATTACATACATTTGGGTTCCTAGTTCAACTCCTTACCAATAGGCCACCAGAGCCAAAACAAACTCCTTCTGCTCAAAATCAGACACCAATTGCAGGGTAAAAAGGAAGGTGGGATGTCTTAGCATAAACTTGTTGGTTTCTTTTATGACGCCACGACAGGTCACTGTGACCCTCAAATGAGCCGGGCAGACTTTGGAATCAGAGTCCGACTTTGGAATCAGGGTCCAGGTTCTCTGGGAAATAGGCTATTGGCTGTCTCCAACCTGCTGAGTGAGCACTCCCTCCACTCCATCCACCTTTCACCCACACAGCACTGGCACTTCTTGTTGTAAGCTTTCCCACAAATCATTCTCACCAACGGGCATCTTCTTCACTGGGAGAACTGGTGAGTTAAAGGGCAAATGGCACTTTCTCAGCAAACCCCACTCCACATACTGGCTCGCCATCCCTTGGAGCCCTTCTCATCCTTAAAGAGGGATAAGGGATGGTTTCATTCAAAGAGATACAATGTTAGACTGTAGTTGCCCACAGCAAAGGTTCGTGATCTGGCTCATCCTGGCTTGCTGTCCGCCCACACCCAGCCTTCAAGGCATCTTTTAAAGTGTTGGCTCTCAGGGCTAACTTGAACTTCAGCACTGACTGGATAGATCATCTATACCTGCTGGGCTGAAACAGTTGGAACCAACCACCCATTTTTCTGGGAGGAAGTTGCAGCTTGCAGTTTGCTTAAAATGTTTCTCCACCACACCGGGTTCTGGGCACTTGAGCATGTAGGAAAGTGACACGAAAGTTCACTATCCCTGAGTTGACACTCCGTCAGCTGTACAAGTGCTCAGATCACTTCTTTCCCAGTAACTCTTACTTCTTGGTGCTGCTCAGGAGCTATGGTGGCTTAGTGGTAAGGAGTTCCGCTGCCAATCCAAAAGCACCTGGTTTGAATCAGCTCCATGGGAGAAAGCAGGGCAAATCTCCCGTACGATTTACTGCCTCTAAAACCCACTGGAGGGTCAGCTACGAGTCAGGTCCGACTCGATGGTTACATAACAAGGACTTGACGCTGCTAACCCCGGGGTGGTACCCCTCCAGTGGTTTGAATCCCCCAGTAGCTCCGTGAGAGAAAGATGGGCAATCTCCTCCTGTACAATTTTCAGCCTCCAAAAATCTTGGCAGAGTGTCAGCTATGAGTCGGTTCCTGAGGGAAGCCGAATATCAAATTTAATTATAGTAGACCAAATGCTGTATCGGGAAATGAAGGGAGCTTAATACAAGCTGAAGGTTACCTTGTGACACTGGGGCGTTCCCTAGGAGTCAGCATTGTTCTTTGTGTCAAATGAATCCCTCCCTCTTGAGATTAGCATAAAGAGGAACTTGGCCTTATCTGTAAAAGACTTCACCATTATCCTTTGTTTTTGCTTTGCACTTCCTTGTGATTTTACTTTGCTTACCTTCCTTATGATTCTAAATAAATACTCAGAGAAGCATGCATGGCTTGGGGCCTCAGTCATGGGAACTGTTGGCCCCCTGTTTTTCACACTCTCTGTTCTATATCATTCCTGGTAGTCTGTCTCATTATTAATAATTATAAAATTATTTCATTCTTTGGGACCCTCGGTCTGCAACAGGTTCCGACTCTACAACAGTAAATGAGTCAGTGAACTGAGTCTTTTGACAGGATACAGCCTGTTAGTGCAGGCTCGGTGGCCTAGACGCGCAATTCCAAAGGCAAGCAGTTCTCATCCTACTAGCTACTCTGCAGGAAAAGGATGGGCAGTCTCATCCCGTGTGATTAACTGCCTCTGAAAACTGCCAGAAGGTCCAGCTATGGGTCGGTTCTGACTCAGTGGTACACAGCAAACAAAAACCGTGCATGCAGTTGAGACAGAGCAAATGGCGCCCCACACTTATCTACCAAAAAAAAAGAAAAAAAATCTACAGTTTTATCTCCTGTGGATATTTATCACTTTTCCCTTGAGCGCTTCCCCTGAAACACTTTGTCCTTCCAGGGTCCCAAATGGCACATCCAGAGTTGGGGGAACTCTGTCTATCAGGTCTCTTCTTGCTTTAGTTAAGACAGCTAATGAAAAGGTGGCTCTCTTTCCTTTTTTTATTTTTTTACTTAAAAATTATTTATTTTTTTAAAATTATTAATTTCAGTGAAAATTTACAGAGACTTTGGATTTCCATTCATTCATTGTTGCACTTTTCTCTCCTCCCACCCCTCCCCCCAGTACACTACCCTCTTGGAAAAGTAAAAGAAACATTCTTTCATTGTTTTACAATCCCTCCCCCCAAGTCTACTCCACTATGCAGCCTTCGCTCTGGACTCCCGTCATGATAAAAATACCTAATCACATATACATATCCCTTTTAAAGAGTTTTCTTCCCTCACCTGTTTCAATGCACTATACATTATTGAACCCATCTTTCTCAGTCTCCTCCCAACCCCGATGCCAGTCCTGTTTTACAACAGTGGCACCATGCAGTATTTGTCCTACTGTGACTGAGATATTCACTCAGCATAATGCCCTCCAGGGTCACCCATTTTGAATAATATTGCATGAGTTCCTTGTTTTTCAATGCAGTGTAGTATTCCATTATGTGAATATACCATAGCTTCTCTATCCGTTCGTTTGTTGATGGGTCTTTCTTTCCTCTTAACCCTTACCTTTCCTCTAGCTAATGCTCTTGCTTGGTCTTGGTTCCTATAGACTTTGTACACTTTTAATTAACTGACTCATGGACAGAGTTCCTACATTTCTCTCTGCTTTCTGCAGTTTCCATATAAAGAATATTCTGACTAGTGAAGGTCTTGCTAACCGGAGAAACATATTGCTCTGCCTCTAGATTCCTGTGTATCTCATGTTTTGTTGTTGTTTTATGTCTTTGAGTCAGAAGTGATCCTCCAGTGGGTTTTCAGAAGCTTTAAATTATACAGGAGGAGATTGGCCATCTCTCTCTGGTGGAGAAGCTGGTGGATTTAAATCTGGTGGATTTGCTTTCTTTGTGTTGGAAGTGCAACTCCTCACAAAACTGCCAGAGTGTCTGCTTATCATAGACTATAATTAACTTCTCAAAGAAGACTGACAGGACTTTTGTCTCGTTTCAGATTACTTCTTTAACCATACTGTATCAATTAAATAAAATTCCTCCTGGGCTTGGAACTGAAATCTGCATTTTATAGCTCCAAGGAGGAAACAGGGGCTCTAAATCATATCCCACTTCAGGTGTGTACCATCAAGACCATACCTACCTGGTTAGTCCGTTTTCTCTTTCCTCTTTGAAGGTGCCTACAGGAGAGTCAATTGTATCAGAGATGAGGAGAATGGGACAGGGTGGGACAAGCTTCAGATCTGGTACTTGGTGTACTCGATGGCATCTAACAACATAACAGCAACACAGGAGGAGCTGGTTGTGAGGCTGAGGCAACAGTGGCTTTCCTGGGTGGAGAGGGGAGAGAAAAGATTATCCAATGGGTCTTCCATTCTTCCTCAAGAATGCTCCCAGTTCTTTTCATCTTCTCTCTAAGGGAGGAGCTACTCAAGAAACCCTTGATTTCTCATATTTGACTGAAGTAATGGCGGACAGTGTTTGGTGGAGCTCCCCAATTAAAACAAGCTTGGAAGCAGGAGTGGCATCCACCTCCGTAATAGCTTGCCTCCAGAAACTCTACAAACTTGGAGAAATGATGAAAGTTATACAAGTGTTCAGGTCTTTCGTTCATAGAGTCGCTATGAGTCGTCTACAACCCATTGGCACTTAACAACAACAACAATGAAACATTCTACATAAAACTTTTCACCCCACTTGGTTTTTCTGCTGTAAAACAGGTCAAGTTTTCTTGCTGATAACAAAGGCATGAGGTTGAAACCACCAGCTGCTTTGTAGGAGAAATATAGATGATCCCCTCTCATGGGATTTACAGACTCTGGAAATCCACTGGAGGATCAGATATAAGTTGGTTCTGACCCGATAGTATAGAGTAACAGTTACAAAAAGCCCCAGGAGCCATTGTCTGGCCAGACTACCCTATCATTTAATGAGTACTGAGTCCAGACTTACACCTCGGCCTGGCCCCCAATTCATACCCTATATCAAGTTCTACTTTAACCCTTGATACCAGGCTTCCATATGTCTGTCATAAGAAGCAAGAATTAGTGAAGTAAAACAAAAAAAAAGAAGCAAGAATTAGTTTGCATAAAGGAGCAAGATTTAGTTTGTGTATGGAGCAAAATTTAGTTACTAGGGAATGGTAGGGAGGTTGTAGGTGGAGGGAAGACAGAGAGTGAGAATGAAATACAGAGTTAATGAATGATCATTCTTGAGAATCATGAATAACTGCAAAGTAGATAAACTCTTCCCAGCACAAAAATCAGTAATAATACTATCGTTAAAGTATCAAGTCACAAGATCCATAATCAAGCAAACAGACAGACAAGAAAATCAACCCTTTCTTCTTGCCAGCTTTCCCCTGCCTACTGCAATGCTCTCCTGGGACTGTACTTCCTAACAGTATTCCTCACTTATTCTTGAGAGCTTCCAGTGCCTCTCTGGCTTTTACAGGGGATTTGTGTGCTATACCAAAGAGTGCCCTTACTCATTTGTGTTTCTCTCTTCTTGTATTATTCCAGATGCTCCAGAGTTTGCCTCTATCACTAAGGGCTCAGAGGATCTGAAACCATGAAAGCTCTCCAAACCCTCAAGAGGAGTTCATCATCTTCCCACTCTCTTCTCACCTAAAGGCAGAGGGGAAGCTTTGTGTGAAGCACTAATTACGTGCTCCTAATCACAGGTTTAAAGCCCTGTGCCTCTGCTTCCAAAAAAATCACTGTGAAGGCCCTTTTATTAGGAGACTTAATCTCCTAATAAAACAACTTCTTCTTAGTTGCATTAGCACAATTAAGTGTTCTGGGATTCCTATTCTTCTGAATTTTGGCCTTAATTTGTTGTGATCCACATGGCCAAATGCCTTTACATGGTCAACAAAACACAAACATTATCTGCTTTCAGCCAAGATTCATCTGACATCAGCAATGATACCCCTGATGCAACAGCCTCTTCTGCATCCGGTTTGAATTTCTGGAAGTCCCTGTCAATGTTTTCACCTGATTTTTAATAATCCTCAGCTGTTGCTGGCATGTGATATTAATGATATTGTTCAGTAATTTCTACATTCTTTTGAATCATTTTTTCTTCTTCTTTTTTTAGAATGGGAACAAACCGTTCTCTTCCCATCATTTGGCTAGGTTAGGTCTCTCCCAAATTTCTTGGTAAAAACTGGAGACTATGGGTGCATGTGTTTATTGGAGTATTTCAAGTGGCATTCCATCAATTCTGGGGCTTTAGTTTTTCCCCAATGCCTTCGGTACATCTTTTTTTTTTTTTTTTATTATTTTGTGTGCGTGTACCGTCAAATCAGATCTGACTGGTACAGGAGGATATTGCGCCTCCTTCTCCGGCAGAGCATCTGGTGGAT
>NW_006400082.1:2211757-2251706 GCF_000299155.1 Elephantulus edwardii | reverse complement strand
TTATTTTGTGTGCGTGTACCGTCAAATCAGATCTGACTGGTACAGGAGGATATTGCGCCTCCTTCTCCGGCAGAGCATCTGGTGGATTCGAACTGTGTTTCTCTGGGATTGCAGTGCAGCTTCTTGCCACTAGGCCACCAGAGCTCCCCTTTCGGTACATCTTGAACTTCTTTTTCACCAACAGTTCTTAATTTACTTCCTGAAATGGTTCAGTGCCAACCAGTTCTTTTAGGTACAGTGCACACATGATTTTTTCCCCCCTTTTAAGACAAAGGACAGGAGGTCTGGTGGTGTAGTCTGTTAGGAGTTCTGCTGCTAACTCCAAAATGACACCTATTTGGCAGTTGAAATCCACCAGTGGCTCTGAGGGAGAAAGGTGAGCAGTCTCTTTCAGGGAAACTCATAGCTTCTTCTTCTCCTCCTCCCCCCTCCCCCTCCTCCTCCTCCCCTCCTCCTTCTTTTTAAAGGCAAATACTATCCTGTATTTATTTTGTAGAAAGCAGGAAGAAAGGGAAATAGATGTACAAGTTTAGTTCATTATTTCCAATACTATACCATATTCTTACAGAAGAAAAAAAGGTAATATTTAACATATTCACACTAAAAACCCCTAACTTGTATGATGGGAAAAACATCTTTGTGGCATTTAAATATTACTATAGCAACCTACCGAGGTTCTGCTATGAGTGGTTTCCAACTTAAGGACAATACATAAATGAGTGAGAGTGAAGTCTAAGAAGCCAGCAGGTCTAGTGTTGGGCAGCTGTGGCAGACCCCATAGGCAGGAAGAAGCTGCTAATCCTATTTTTTTTTTAATTTTTTTATTATTTTGTGTGCGTGTACCGTCAAATCAGATCTGACTGGTACAGGAGGATATTGCGCCTCCTTCTCCGGCAGAGCATCTGGTGGATTCGAACCGTGTTCCTCTGGGATTGCAGTGCAGCTTCTTGCCACTAGGCCACCAGAGCTCCCCTCTGCTAATCCTATTTTGAGAAAGGCACTCAAGGAGGTTGAATACCTTTTGATGGGCCGCATAGTTGGGGGCAGTATAGAAATCTGACCTGACTTCTACACCTAGGTCTGTCTGTTGTACTGTTTACTCTCTTAACAAAGATAGGTTTGATTGCCTAGGCTTCTAATCAACAGACAGCAGTTGTCCCAGGATGAGCTAACAATCCTTTTATCTTCCCCCCCCCCAAACTAAAAAAAGTAATGAAGGTCAAGAAAGCTGCCTCCTGGGTAAATGATTTCTAGGTCAAAGAGCTGCGTCATATCTCCTTAGGCTTCAGTTTATTCCTGTTCCTCATCAAGGCAGCTGGCAGGCCTGTGAAATGGCCATTTTAATCTCCATTATGAGGGTCTCCAGTGGGAAGTTTCAGTCCTCCACAGCTGGACAATGAATAAGGATGACAAGAAAAGGAATGATGCCTTTGAGCTGTGGTGCTGGAGGAGTACTGAATATCCCATGGATGCCAAGGGGGAAAAAAGAACCCCACAACACATGTCTTGGAGGAGTTGCAGCTGGAATGCTACTCAGAGGCAAGGCTGGTGAAGCTTTGTCTCACACACTTTGAGCATGCTATCAGAAGGGGCCAGACCTTGGAGTAAGACATTATGCTTGGAAAGGTTCAGCAATGGGGAAGGAGAGGAGGACCATCAACAAGATGGATTGACACAGTGATTATAACAGTGGGCATAAACATGGCAGAAGTTGTGAGAATGCCACAGGACAGGGCCTGGTTCAGATCTGTTGTTCATAGGATCTCTAGTAGTTGTAATCAACTTGTTGGCACCTGACAACAACAACAATGACAACAGCAGCAGCAGCAGCAGGAGTAGTGACCTCTTCTACTTTAGTTTGTTTACTCCCTTTCTGTGTGGTGAGGAACACTGAGGGGCACTCCTTATCCAAGGGCGAATTCCCACAGTGGGCAGGCAGTGTAGGAGACCCCAGAACAGAAACTTCATAGTCTGAACACAGGAATTCCTTCTCAGGAATTCCTCAGATAAAATGAACTCTTTTTAGAGGAGCACTAGAATTGGATCAGCTCAAGGCGAGAGAGTGGGCACCATCCTACAGAGAAGCTGGATCCTGTCCCGCTTAATTACAGAAATGACTGAAGTTATAGAATTTGTTTATGCTATATAAAGACCCACATCTTTTAAAGCTGCCTCTTTCCCCAGGGGCACCCTTTTTTTATTGAATTCTGCTCAGGAAGAAGGGCAGAACTATCTTGCATTGTTCCCTGCATTCCTTCACAAACCCCCAAACCAAATCCAAAGACATCTAGTCAATTCTGACTTATAGTGACCATCTATCAGATTTGCGGCACTGTAAACCTTTGAGAGGAAACTGCCCTTCTTTCTGTCGGTGGATTTGAAGACTGACACCCTATACACTATACTACTAGGGCTCCATTGAGATTTACAAGGTCCTCCAGTCAGAGTGGAGGTTGGATAAGGATGGCAGGGTGTTAATGGGGTGTATTTTGAGCTAGAGAGGATGATTGGTTCTCTCCATGCCTATCCCATGTGACTTTACACCTCTAGCTTCTTAAACTTGTGTACACACTGTCTTTTCAAAAATTACCAATTGAAAAAAAATCAGTAAGTTGATCTAAAAATATTATTTTGCTTTTACCCTATATGGCAGTGACCCCAAGGCTTTGAGGATTTAGAAGTAATGGGTAAAAAAATTATTCGGTGGTGTCTGACATGTAGTCAATATTCAGTGTGGTTTATAGCCTCTGCAAATCCATTGACGGGTCAGCTATGAGTCTGTCCCAACTCAATGAAGTCCATCAACAACAATATATATGTTAGGCATCAGTGTAAATTTGGGAGGAAATAGAGATTTAAAAATCATATTTGCTAATTACATAAATTGTGTGATATAGAGCAAGTTATTCTCTAAATGTGAACTCCCCTCAATGTAGAAAATGGGACAAAGTATACCTATTTCATAGTTTTAGGTGTTATTATCTTGATTCTCATCCACAGTGACCTTATGTACAAGAGAATCAAGCCCGGCCTGACCTTGTGCCATCCTGGCAATGTCTGCTGTGCTTGAGCCCACTGTTGTAGCCATTGTCATTTTATGTCACTGAGGATCTTCCTTTTTTTCACTGACCCTCTACTCTACCAAGCGTGATGTCTGTGAAAGGAGCAGATGCAACATGGAGAAGGCTGGGTTTGACTTCTACCCGCTTTATAAAGGGGAACTTTCTCCATCAATAATTTCCATTGTACCATACAAATAGCCACATGCTCAGGCATGCCACCCCTCATGCTTCTACTCCTATTTCTACCAATCATTGGGTCTAATGTTCATTGCAACTTGGCTCACAGACTTTACTCACAGTTGTGGGGTCGGAAAATAGGCTGGAGAGGCAAAGCCCAGGTTCAGCAGTCCCAGGCCAGATTGATATGGCTCAATTCCTCAATTAGTTAAAGTCCAGGTTCAGTTCAGCTGCACAAATGCACCTCTGGTTTCCTCAATCATCCAAATTTTACAAGTTTGCTTTTTCTTCAGTCACCCAGCAAGCAAAACCTTTAACTGTGGCTCTATCTCCAGGGTTCCTCTGATTACACCTTGACACAGTCTCTTCACAGCAGTGCTGCAGTCTTTTCACAGCAGTACCACAGTTTCTTCACCTTCTCTCTACCACCATTTTTCACAGTGTCTTCATAGTCTTCCCACAGTGTGGGAAGCAAGTGCGCGCTCTCTCTCTCTCTCTCTTATATTGGTCCCATAGCTGTAGAAGATCTGCAAGACCACGTTTCCACAGCTATGATAGCTGGAGACCATGTGCCCACAATGGGGCCTAACACAAAGTCTAGACAAGCCAATTTTCAAAAGTTCTGACACCTCAGTGTCAGTTGCCACAAATAAAATTCAGCTCATGGTGACACCATGTGGGCACAGTAGAATTGCCTTGCAGGCTGTGGCCTATCAAAAGCAGATCACCAGGCCCATCCTCTAAGGTGCCTCAGGGTGAGGTCAAACCACCAACTTTTGAGCGAGTAGGGCAGTGCTTAACCATTTTCAGAGACACAATAAAATGCTCTGAAAATAGACTTAGCAGAGCTAGGACTGCACAAGATACTTTATATATGTTGTTAAGTGCCGTCGAGTCACAGGAGAGTCCTCAACGCTTGGGTGCATTTCAGCTTCTCCAGACTTTATATATAAAAGTATACATGTACACACACACACTCACACACTTACATACATGATTATACTAGCTGAAGGAGATTTGGCTGCTAAATTAGCTGAGATTGGTGGCCAAATAATGAGAAGGCAATTCTCCCCTCTTTTCAGTAACATCAAAGAAAAAGTCAAATTAACCTCAGAGCAGATTTTCTCTGGAAAGCATTGCTTTCATTCGTAGCTTTACATTTTTGTATTTAATTTGTAAGGGATTCTGAGAGATGCTTGGGAGGTATACCAAATAAAATAATCCACTGCCACTATGTGATTCTGGCTTATAGCATAGGACTGAGTAGAATTGTCTTAGAGGGTTTCCAAGCCTATAAAACTTGGAAACTGAAAAACAGATCTGACCCTTGTCCTATGCTTTGCTGTCCTCACCATCTCTGATATGTTCCAGGCACTGTAACATATTTTTTATGTAGTGTCGCATAATTTTACTGGAACATAATTTTTACAGTCATTGGGTCAGTCCACCTTGTTGAGTCTCTTTTTTTCTGGCTCTCCTCCCAGCATAATGTCTTCCAAAGTATAGCAAAGTATAGAAACAGGAAAAGGAGTTCAATGTTCTGAAAGAGGCGTGTGTGTGTGCGTGTTTGTGTGTGTGTGACAGAGAATGAATGCGCAACACCTATACGTGTGTTCATATGAAATATCAATGTGTCATTGACTTCTCACAAAATTAAGACTATATGGCTTTTTGGGATATGTTTTGACTGAGAGTCACTCACTGCTAGAGACCATGGTTTGCTTGATTTTTTTAAGTCTTGATGAGTAAGTTGCTTCTGGAAAAAAATACGTCAAAGCTTGCCCTTAGAGCTCATCTCAGTATGGCATCCAGACAGTGGCTGGCTGGGAGAGGATTGTTCACTGCCTCGAGGGCCCAAGGGAGGTGTGATGGGCTTCGCTCTGCTGCCACTCAAATCCACTCTCTGCATTTAGAGAGGGTGTCGATGCCACCCTGCACTCCAGTGGATTTGTGAGCCTCGTAGAATGAAGATCAGAGAATGGTAGTCTTCCCAGACAGGTGGGCTCTGAGGAGAAAATGCTAGAGTCAGAAAAACTTGCTCTTGGGCAGTGAGAAAACAGATGTGAATGTTTAAAGTCAGCATTTATTTAAGTTGACAATAAGAAAATAAAATCCCAGACTATCTTTTATTTTTATTTCTTTGAGGTTTAAGAACACTTCTCAATCCTTTTTAGTTGTTTATTTTCCTGAGATTTAGCTAGACAATCTATATTTAACTTGCCAATAAATCAGCTTTCACCAGCACTTTAAATGTCTGATGTTTTTGTTTTTCCTCTCTCCTTTCCCCCTCCTGCTCCCTCCTATCATACTCTGTTTTTTCTTCTTTCTCTTCCCCTTCTTCTCTTTGCCTTACTTTTAACTAAAGCCTATTATTTACTGGTGGTGCGGTATGTATGATCCTTGCTTGCCTTTTAATTGAAAAGTTGGCAGTTAAAAAAGAAATAAATAAAGACCCTTCTGAAACCCTGTGGAGGGTCTCCAGGGCAGTGGGTTTTACTTTTTTATTAATTTTTTTCAGTTTCAGCCTACTACTCTTTTTCTGTTCTAGGATCCCACTTAGATTATCAAGTTACATTTAATTATCTTGTGTCCTTAAGTGTTCTTAGCAAAGGCTCCTTTGACAGTGTCTAAGGTTTCTTTGTTTTTGTTGACTTTGAAGAGTACATGTTGAGTATACTGTAGTCTACCTTTCTGTTGGAATGTAACTTTTTCCCCTTGTGAGACTGAGGTTATGGATTTGGGAGACGAAAGTTACAGAGGTAATGTAGTAGTCTCATCGTATTGGTATCAGCATAACTTACCACTGTTGATGTTGACTTTGGTCTCCTGATTGGCTGAGGTGGGTTTTGTCAGGTTTCCCCAGGATAGAGGCACTTTCTTCTGCGCTTCTCCATGTTATACTCTTTATATGTGTTTTTATTATACACACACTAAGCTCTTATAGCTTAGTGTATAGGGAATTATGCTCTCTGCTCAAAAGTAAGTGATTCAAATCTGCCAACTGCTTTGAGGCATAAAGGTGGGCAAGCTCCACCTTGCCATTTTTAGCCTCTGAAAACCCTCTGAAGGGTCAGCTATGAGTCAGCTTCAACTCAATGACCATCATCTGTCTATCTATCTATCTATCTATCTATCTATCTATCTATCTATCTATCTATCTATCTAAATGCATTTGAGTGAAAGTTTACAAAGTGTATTGGTTTTTCATTTAATCACTCACATATTTGGTTTCATAATATTAATTCTGATACCTACCATGTATTACTACTATTCTTACTTCCTTTCTATAATTCACATCTCTATTAATTCATGTATTCTACCCTCTCCTGCCTTTAGGGCTTTATCCTAGAGCAAATATTGTTCTGTGTACCCTACCTGCTTGGTTATTCTAAGGATAGTGCCACTGGACTCTTTATAATCCTAATCATGGTTTGGCATAAAGATGAGGCCAGGAGTGTTTCATGTCAGGTTGGAAGCGTGACTAAAGGACATTGTCTCTGGAGTTTCACCAGTCTCTATTTGAACAGCAAACCCGACCTTTTAACTGTTTTGTTTTTGTTTACTCCATATTTCCCCCTGCTTTATCCACGATCTTTGACTGTGAACCCTTTTAGAGAAATCAACAGTAATAACCAGCCCCATCTAATTCTTTGTGTCTTGTTGTTGGTAGAAGCTGTCAAGTTGAGTACAACTCATAGCAATCCCATGGACAACAGATCCGAACCCTGTCCTGTCCTATGCCAACCTCACAATCTCTAACACACTTGAGCTTATTGCTACAGTCATTGTGTCAATCCACCTAATTGAAGGTCTTCCCCTCCTTCGCTGTCCCTCTACCTTAACAAGCAAAGTAATGCTTTTAAAGTAATGATGTCCCTCCCCAAAGAATAGCCTCTCTTAGAAGCATGCTCAAAGTGTGTGAGACAATGTGGCTTCTCCAACCTTGCCTCCAAGGAGCACTCTGGCTGAACTTTCTCCAAGACATATCTGTTGGTTTTTTTGGCAGCCCGTGGGATATTCAGTATTCTTATCCAACACCACAGTTCAGAAAAATTGATGCCTTTGCATTGTCCACCTCTCAGATGCATAGCAAGTGATTGAAAAGACCATGTTCTGTATCAGGAGCACTTTAGTCCTCAAACTAACACCACAACTACTCATTAATTAGGAGAGGTCTCTGACTGCAGACTTCCCCGGTGCAGGATGTCTCCTGATCTCCAGACTGCTGGTTCCAAGTGCATTGATTGTGGATCCAAGTGAGATGAAGTCAAGTCTTGTTAGACACTTTCAGGCTGAATACAGCTCCTGCCAGCTCTATGAACAGATCAGAACTGTACGTATCCTTCACTACCCTCACCATCTTTGCCATCTGGAAGCCCATTGTCACAGTTATGGTGTCAGTCTGTCTTGTTGAAGGTCATGCTTTCCTTTGCTGACCCTCTCCTTTCCCCAGCAGGATGTCTTTTTATCAAAGACTGTCCATTCCTGCCAACATATCCACAGTAAGTTTCACCATTTTTTGTTTCTAAAAGTCACCCTACTTGCGCTTCCTCAAGACAGACTTGTTTTTCTTTGATATATTTGGTACTCTTCTCCCAACACTTGAGTTCAAAGACACCAGTTCTCCTTATATCATTCATATTCATTGTTTAAATCTCAGATACATAACAAGTAATTTAAATTATTCTGGCTAGTGCAACAATGAATGACTGGAAACTCTAAGTCTCTGTAAACTTTCATTAAAATTAATTTTAAAAAAAGGAGGGGGGAATGTGGCTACTATGAAAGGTTGAATTAAAGATTTTGGATCTATTGAGTTAAAGAAAAAAAAAATGGGTGACCCTGGAGGATGTTATGCTGAGTGAAAGATCTCAGTCACAAAAGGACAAATACTGCATAATGCACTGTTTTAAAGCAGGACTGACATTGGGATTGGTTCAAAACTAAAAAAAAGAGGGGATAAATAATGTATACTACATTGAAACAGATGAGAGAGAGAACTGTTTAGCCAGGATATATGATTAAATATTATTGTCATGACAGGAGTCCAGAATTAAGGCTGCTAGTGGAGTGGACTTGTAGGGAGGGATTGTATAACAATGAAAGAATTTTCTCTTTACTTTTCAAAAAGAAGAATTAACTGCGGCAGGGGAGAGGTGGGCAGGGAGGAAAGTGTGAAACAATGGGAATCCAAAGTCTCTGTAAACTTTCATTAAAATTAATTAAAAAAGAAAAACAAAAAATACTGTGGCTTCTGAATCCTTACTCTTAAGCACCTGAAGGGGTCCTTGATAGCAGGTTTTCTTAGTACAACACATCTTTTGAGTTTTTGGCTGCTGTGAACATAATTGCTGGTTGTGCATACAAGGAAAATGAAATTAACGACGACTTATCTTTTCTTCATCTACCATAATGTTGCCTGTTGATCGAATGGTGAGGAATTTTGTTTTCTTGATGTGAAGAAATAATCCATGTTGATGGCTATAATCTTTGATCTTTTGCAGCAAATATTTGAAGTGTCTTCACTTTCAGCAAGTAAGGTTATGGCAGCTGCATAAGGTAGTTTGTTGATGAGTCTTCTTCCAATCCTGATGCTCCCTTATTATTCTTTTTTAGACCCCACACTCAACTTCATTTAGTAGGATAGAGAATGACAGGCTTCTATGCTGAAGGTGCTCATGGATGGATATTTTTCTTCTTTCCATAAGGCCAGAGAGAAGACGGTGGGGCCCTGGGATTCTCCTTTTCCTTTCTGGCCCTATATCAACCTACTCCAACATCCCTCATTGATGATTAGCAGCTTTGGCTGTGACTCTGTTCCCGGGAACTGACTCTGTCCCCAGGCAGAGCCATACTTGAGCTGGAGTTCAAGGCTCTGCCTGAGTTGAGTTTGTCATTCAGCTACCAGTTCTGAATATTTTGCTGTGACAGAACCAGACACTTGCATATTGTGCCACAAGCAACAGAAGAGATGTTCCCATCACCCTCCTGTAGCATTGCTGGCCTTGCACCTGGCCTTTGCTTACCAGCCCTTCCACGGGCAGGCCTCCTCAGCTTTAGTGCTGAGGTGAGGAACCCTTCTGATTAGATCTCTTCCTCTAGCTCCTTCCCTAACCCTACAGACTCTCCTATAGTCCTGTGGTTTCTCCCTTAACTATTTGGCCAACTAATAGGGGCTCCTAAAGAATGGACATTGAGTTGACTGCCATGTCCTTGAAAGCTGAGCCTGAGGAGTGTATTTGACTGCAAGGAAAAGAAGATATGAGACAGCTCCAGCTTGATTTTTTTTATCTTTATGGTTAGGTGTTGTTTTGTTTTTTTTATCTCCTAACAAGGAGCATAGAGATAGGTGGATGTGAGCTGCCAGCAAGAACTGAGCTTTCACCTGTGGTCAGTGTGTCCATACAGTTTGTCATTTTTCTCATTTTGCCCTTGGCTGTCTCTCTTCATAACAATAAAATTGCGCCACTCACTGCCCATCTTCTATAGAGTGGCTGGTGGATCTGAAGCACTGGAGACGTCTAGCTAGCAGTGCAACAAGGTACAGACTATGCCAGCAGAACTCCTCTGTCCTGTAAGGTCACTATGAATACGAGTAGATCTGACAACAGTAGTTTTTTGGTATTAGTACAGTTCTACTCATGAGACACTAGAATTCAATGATTTAAAGGAAAATAGCACTGGTCCTCCACACTGACTGGATAATAGCTCCACTGTTAACAACAAAGCATAAAAAAGTTTAATAAATGATTAAAAATATAAAAAAAAATTGCTGCCACTGCTTCAGGCATCACATTCAGACTCAAATAAGATCCAAAGAGATATTTCTCTCTCTCTTAAGAGGCCTGATACATTCTTCTTCAGAGAATCCAGTTTCTTGCACAGTATACAGATTAGATGGGTATGGAGAAAGGGGACAGCCCTGACATACAGCTTTCCTAAGTTTAAACCAATAAAATCAGGATTTACAAGTTAATGAAATGTAAGTAAATGTCTTCTGATATGCTCTTTCTTATCTGTCATCAGCAATTATATCCCTTGCTCCAATTATATCCTTTTCAATTATATCCGGAATCCAGCTGAAATTCATGGAGGCTCCCTGTTGCTGTTCCAGCTATTGTCCAATAATTTTTAGCAAGATTTTACTTGCATTTGATAGTAATGATATTGTTGGATAATTTCTGCATTCTGTTGGATCACCTTTGTTTGGGGGATAAATATGGATATCTTCAAGTCAATTGACTAAGTTAATGTCTTCAGAATTTCTTGGTAGAAGCTAGAGAGCACATTCAGGACTGCATCTACTTGTTGAAATAGATCTTTCTGGGATTAGGGTTGTGGAAGTTGAAGCTCATGTGGTCCCTTCATTCTTTGGACTAGTTGTTGTTTCATTACATCTTTGCTTTGCATTCCTCTTCATTGGTCCAGACAGAGAAAGATGAAGAATTGTAGTTTAGATGGCAGTCCTCAAGTTTTTAAGACTCCAATTGCTGCTCACCAATGTATCATCTAGAATTGTGCCTTTCTGCACTATCTTATATCAGCTGACCTTGATGTTCCCCAAGACTGTGGTGCCCATGTCACATAGAACCATCAGCTCATTTTGATAGGATGTTTGATTAAGAATTTTGCAAAACATTACCTCTGTTCGCTTTAGTATATACCTGGATATATTTACAGTATTTACTAATATAAATGTAGAAATAACCATGCTGCCCTTTTCCAGAAGGAGGTTGGAATGCACAGTCTAAATGGAAGGAGTAAGGAACTTTTGCCACCTTTTATTTGTGTGAAATATCTACATAATTTATTTGGAATTCTTTTATGTTGTTGTTGTTGTACAGAAGATTTAGATATTCTCTTCCATTTACTTGCTCACTTAGATGTTTATTTCTATCAGAGTGGACCCAGGAATATTTTATACTTTGGGCTATAATCTGGTAATTATTTATTTATTCTGTTGCCTAAAATCTTCTAGCTTTGGCTATTGGGAGTTCTTTCCATTGACCGCTGTGTTCCTTAGACATGTTCCCTTCAGAGTGTGTACATGATGCCCCAGGCTCACCTTGTTTATTTTCCGTCCCAGTCCAAGAAACAGCCCCTTTTTTGAGTTACCCTGGTTTCTTCTATTGTGAAATGGTATTAGAAACCAAGATCTGAGTGCTAGATGGGCTAATTGCTACCTGTGTAATTTTTTTTAAGACCCTTTCAACTGATAAAGCAAAGAAAACTATGTGGGTATGCTATCATCTTTTGTATATACATGTTGTTGTTGAGTGCCATCAAATGGTAGGCAACTCATAGCGACCCTATGAATGAAAGTCCTCCACACTTGCGTGCATGACTTTCATCCTTTCTCCAGGTTCCTAGGGTTTTCTGAGGCAAGCTATTATGTAAGTGGATGCCATCCTGCTTCCAAGCTTGTTTCAATTGGGGAGCGCCACCAAACACTGTCCACCATGGGTAGTAACCATTATCGCATTTGACACATCAGTGTCACAGTGTTCAGTTTCACAGTGACCACAAGTTACCTCTGTACAGCAGCAAGTGGACACACCAGGGCTATATGACCTAGAGACTGTTTGAACAAAAACAATGACAAACAGGCCTTATGGCCGCGGATTAAAGTCACCTACCTTTGGCTTGGTAGCATCACTTTCGATCCACTTGGCCAACTGGTCTCTCTCAAAGAAATCTATGTGGGTATGCTACCTTTTGTATATATATACATCAGTAAATTATGATTTTGATATCTGCCTGTACCTATATTAAGTTCAGTTTAAGGCCTTCTTGTCTCTAACTAATCTATAATCACACGGCTCATTCTCACTTCCTTCCCTTGATTATCTATGACCTTTCCAAAAGCAGCAACTTGACTTCCACCACCTGCCATCCAATTACTTGTTCAATTCCCATATTATGTATATATCTGTGTCAGCATGGTTACCCCTTCTCACATGTGAAACAACTTTATTAACTAGAATGCAATGCTGAGAAGCATTCTCCTCTCCCCTCTCCCTTCAGTAAGCCTGAAACTTTTGTTCTTTTTTAAAAAAAAAACAACTCTAAATGATAACCTCTCTCTGGTAACCACAACTGGAAGTTAAGACAACCTGCATCACGTGTGGAACATGGAACTTGTGGGTTCCTTCAAGGGGAAAGGTGGACAGCCTTACTTGTTAGCTTCTGCTCATTAATAATAACTGTACTCTCTGCAATAGTTTCTAGATATTAGGTTGACCACATTTCTCTTGCTGTGTAACACTTAGGAGATGAATAGTGCCATTCCCCCCTTTTCCTGCAAACCACTGGCTTAGGTTTTGTCTGTTGTCTCAAGATCAGCTTTGCATTTCAACTTTACTCTTTCCTTCCATACCTAGAGTGTCATGGAATTTATTTTCATCAACACCATGGTCTATTTGAAATAGATTGTCTCTACTTGAACCCATTTTTTTAAAAAAAAAATCCCAAAAGGTGGGAATTCTGTAACTCCTCCTTCTTTGGTCCAAGACACCATATCAAATGATCAAGAGTGTATCTTAACTGTGTATTATTATTATTTTTAACTGTGTATTATTTTAAGCACTTTCACTTGTAGTACTGAATCTCTCTTAATCTCACTGTAAAGTGCAGATACTTTATTTTATCTTGAGATCAATACTTGAGCAAAAAAACTATCATTGAGTGGGTTCCAACCCCCATTCATGCCTCAGGACCAAGTAGAACTGCCCACGGCATTTACAAAGCTATAAAGTTTTGCAGAAGTAGACTGCCTCATTTTTCTTGTCTTTCTCTTGCTGAGTGGCTAGTGGGTTCACTAGTACTGGCTTTTTGGCTAGCACCTGAATCCTTTAACCATTATGCCCTCAGGGCTCCTCTGAGGTCCCTTTCTGAGGTCCTCAGAGAAGCAGAAATGTGCTCAGCACGTCCTCATCAACTTGTTTTCTCCAGTGGTTTGAAGGTCGAAGCAGCTGTTCAGGAGTTGCTGACTTTGTGCTCCCTCTAACCACCCATTAAGGTGGCATTTCCTCCAGCTTACTGTTCATTTGAGCAGCAGAGAGGGTGCTTAGACTCATTTTATGGAGTGCCTGAGAGGCAGAAGCGAATCTAATTTCAAGGATCCTCTCTCTGGAAAATATAGGGCATGGTTAGTGGGGCATTTAGCTTGCTGGGTAGTTATTACTGGCACTGAGAAACTAGACCAGAAAATCTCTCTCATGAAGTATGCAAGTAACCATGAAGGACAGAGCTCTGAAATGTCAAGGTGTAGGTGTAATGATCTGATACAAAACCAGAACATCTACACCATTATGCTTCAGCAGGATCTTGGGTTCTTTTGCATAAACAGATACTGGGGTTATGAAATGTACATTTTTATTTGATTTGCATTCTATTTTTAAAATCTACTTAAGTAGCTAAGAGAATACGCCGTCCCCTTTTCCTTAAGTAGCTAAGAGAATACGCCGTCCCCTTTTCCTTATGACTCAGGGTGAAGTCTCTCTCAGGGAGGAGTGATAGGGAATGGCAAAGGATACACTGACAAAGAAGATTAATCAGAACTGGCTTTGACAAGCACTGTGGCATTTGGACAAGAACAAACTGGGAGGAGGGTAGAGAGAATAGTGCAACAATGAATGAGTGGAAGCCCAAAATCTCTGTAAATGTTTATGAAAATTAATAAAATATAATTATAGAAAAAAAATCTACTTAAGTACTGTATCTTATTTCTTTTTATTTCAGGTAAAGTTTCTAAAAAGGGAAACCTGGTGGTATAGGCCATGGTCAGCTGTGCTACTAGCTGAAGGGTTGTGTTTTTTAGTGGTTCGAATCCACCAGCTGCTCCATGGGAAAGATGGGCAATCTCTTCCTGTGTGATTTACAGCATCTGGAAACCTTTAGGGTTTGAATTGGTTCTGACTCGACAGCAATGCTTTTGAAGGTTTTACTACATTTTGATTACGTCCTATGCATCAGAGAGCTGGACTAAGGATGACAGAAGAAGGATCGATGCCTTTGTGGTGCTGGAAGAATGTTGAACATGTCATGGCCTGCCAAGAGAACAGGTTTGTCCTAGAGAAGATTAAACCAAATTGCTCCTTGGAGGCAAGGATTTTGAAGCTCCATCTCACATACTGTAGGCATGTTGTCTGGTGGGAGGGACTGATCCTTGGAGAAGGACATCTTGCTTGGGAGGGTAGAGGGATGGTGCCACAGAGGAAAATCCTGGATTAAATGAATTAACATAGTAACTGGGGTAATGGAGGCAAGTATGCCAGAGATAGTGAGATTGGCTAAGGATAGGACATAGGGTCGCTATGAGTTGCAAGTAACTTGATGGCACATAACAAAAATATGCTTTGATGTGTAACACTAGGAGTTGTCTCTGAAGTATGGCTCATCCGTGTGCTTCTGAAGCTATGACTCTTCTCAGTCCTCGATGGTTTTTATGAATCATCTGTCTTATGTTTGTGCTTGCCTCTGTCTAACCTGAGGACTCTGCTGAAGTAGCCCATAGGTGATGTTGTTATGTACTGTCAAGTCAGAACCAACTCATAGTTCACCCTCTAGTGAGTTTTTAGAGGCAGTTACTCACATCAGAAAGATTGTCCATTTTTCAAGGGTGGAGCAGCTGGTGGATTTGAACTGAGCACAGCTTCTTAGCACTAAGCCACAAGAGTTCCGTGTTCTAACGCTAAGGGTTCACCTCTCTGTTGGTTCAAACCCACCACTGGCTTCTCAGGTAAAGGATGGCAGTCTGTTCCCCAGTGATTTGCTGCCTCTGCAAACCCACTGGAGGGTCAATAAAGAGTGCGTTCTGACTTGACTGCAGTTAGTTTCAGGTTTTGGGTTTTCTATCTATTCTGCTTTTTAGAATTCAGGCCTGATTATGTCTAAGACATGCCCTACACTGATATGGGCCTCATATCATTGGAAACCTTGTTTCCAAATGAGACCACATCCTCCCTCTCTCCTTGCCATGCAGTAGGAATATATTCACAGCCGACATTCCAGCAGGTTTCCAAGGCTGTAAATCATATAGGCAGGAACTATTCACCTTTATCTTAATGAATTGGTTAGAGAGGAAAAGCCTTTGGATTATCAGCATAGCCTCCTGCAGACTTGCCACTAGACCATCCTTTTGTGGATGTTGTGCACCACTGAGTCTAAACCAACACACAGCTGAGCCAACTCCAGTGGGTTTTCAGAGGCAGTAAATTGCTTGGGAGGAGACTGCCTATCCTTTTCTTGCAGGGCACCTGGTGGATTCAAACCATCTGCCTTTGGGTTGGCAGAACAACTACTTACCACTAAACCACCAGTACTTCCTAGACTCCCCAGAACTTCTCTGGAAGTTGCTAGGCTTAACATCTTTCCAGGCCTGGTCTCATGAACTCTTGCTGTACCAACCAGCTGTATGTGGTGTGGAGCCTGACCAGGTCTTACACAGGGGCCACCTGGCTTCTCTGCTCCCATCACCTGGAATAGCAGCAGGTATCAGCTGGGCTGGCGCACAGGTGTATCTGGAAGTGTCAATGAGTGAACACTCCAGGGCAACCCCAGATCATTGGGGCTAGACAGTTTCTTTGCTATGCCTCAATTAGACTGAGACAGGTTTTGTATCTTCCTAAGTGAGTCCCAGCAAAACTGAACCCCAAAGTGCCCACCATGGGAACCACCATAGCAATGTACCCCAGAATGCTTGTTCTCGCCTTTCCTGTCTCCATTCTGTCTGCTCCCCATTCCAGTTCCCTAGAATCACTTCCCCCAGTCAACTTCCTGTGTAGAGGGCCCTGTCTCAGTCTATTTTAGGGGAAATGCTAGCCAAGGGAGTTGCTAATCTGTGTTAAATACAATTACAAGACAGAATACGTAACTCTTTATATTGAAATGTGTTAGAAAAAATGCAATATGAGATTTTTAGTGGTTAAAAAGAAATTCTCTGAGTTGGAATTTAGGGGAAATCAAAGCCAGAAATATGTCTTGGGGACTGTTTTTCTTTGCAGTACTAATATTTACATTAGGGGAGTTACATTGGAACTCAATGAAATTCTCTGGACATATGTGAGGTGCCCACCTTCCAAAGTCAAATCTGTGATGCTTGTGGTGTTTTTGATAAACATTAATAAACTGGAATACAAACATAGTTCTCTGAGAAATGAACGACGGTACAATCCAACAAACTTTGGTTCAAGTCAAGAGAGCTGAGTTCAAGGCTGTTAAGCTCAGAAAGAGCAAACCGAACTAAACGAAACCAAATGAGCAAACAAACAAAAAAGCCAAAACCACTTCAGAATCAGCCCAAGGTTGAGGTTTAAGCTACAGGCAAATGTGACCCAAATTTGAGAAACGAGTGTGGCACCAGACTAGAGACCTCCATCCAAAGCACAAGCCACATGATCGAGCTGTGTGTGTGGCTCAGAAACCCAGCAGTGCCTCATGCATTCTGTGCTCTCTGACTGAGAACATTAACACAATCAACCATTTAGGGCTTAAAAATACTCAAAACCAGGTTTTATTTGGTGATAGTTACACAAGGATAGTACAGTTGTAAAAATGCAACTCGCAAAGAAACAGAATGGAGGGTAAAATCTTCGGGACATCTTGAGGCAGTAGAAAAATTACCACTAATGCTACAGAGTTCATCTTCAAGTAACACGGCCAGCAAGGGACTGGCTTTAAAGATGGTCATTTCTATGTGGCTTTTGCCAAATCTCATGCCTGGAAGGATATGGTGGGAAGAACAATAGCTGGTGTGTGAAGATCAGATGTTGTTGTGAGGTGCCATTGAGTCGATTATGACTCACAGTCACCCAATGAACCAATGCTCTCTTACTCTGTCCTCACCATCTCTCAGCTAATTGTGCCTATTGTTAGAGATTTATTTTTTTTTTTAATTTTTTTTTAGTTGGGGAAAACCCCACAACCCTCACTTGAGCCTCCTGAGGAGATGAATCGATGTTATGTTGGCTAGAACACAGGGCTGGGCTGATCCACAGAAGGCCCACCTATGGGTGGGGAGAGTGGCAGTGAGATTAGGAGCCCACTGGGTATTAGGCCATCTCTATCAGCACCACTCCATCAAACAATGTGAGTTGCCTGGGGCATCGGAAAATACAATGACTGCATAAGTAAACATTAAACAGCTAGTTACACTTAGTGTTATGGTAATGTAGTATGCCCTGGCTGGGAGTGCTTGACCTGTTAATAGTTATCTATCTGGAAGGGTTAGAGTGTCAAGGGAGGGCAACATGAGTGACTTAAGGTAGAGTCACGTAAGAGTGGTCAGACCATATAAAATGAGTAAAGTGGCTATTTGATATAAAAGCTGGTGCAGTTTCTTTGGTAGACTTTATTGTATTTATTCTCTCTTTTGTTTTAAAAATGAAGTAAAAATAGAATCAATTTTTGGGTCAGCATATGAGGTATTAAGTTACGAATAAGCACCAAAATTGACCTTCCCCAACAAGTCGACTTGGCAAAAAAACATTTTCTGGTTTTTGCTCGCTCTTCCTCCGGCCGCAGCATCACAGGTTCTTCATGCACACCTGGCAGCGGCTGATGTGCGTCCGGATGAGCCCGGCTTTGAGGGTGTCAGCCGAGGGGGAGCCCTGGAAGTTCTGCTCGGGGATGGTGGTGAGCCAAAAGCTGTACTTGTTGGCATAGTAATGGCAGGTCCCTCGGCCCCCATTGCATTCGATGAAAGGTGTGGCCCGGAAGTCCTCCAGACAGCTGCCAGGGGACACCAGCGACTGTCCACCGCCTTCATCCCCTGCGGCTGTGTGCTGAGGAGAGGGAGGAGACAGAGGAGATTGGTCAATGAAAACAACTGAATTCAAACCAAACAAAACCCTTGTGACCAGGCATATGAGCAGGTTTTTGAGGCTGTAAATTTTGACAAGGGACCACTGGTGTAGTGTGTAAGGCAGGGGGATGGAATCCACCAGCTGGGAGAAAGATGGCCAGTCTTCTCTCCTGTGATTTATTGTTTCAGAAAACCTGCTGGAGGGTCAGCTGTGAGTTGGTTCTGATTTAATGACATGTAACAACAATGGTGGTGGTGGTGGTGGTGGTAGTAGTAGAAGATTTTAATGAGGGAACTCTGTTGGCCTAGTCAGTAAAGAGTTGCACTGTTAACCCAAAGGCCATTCCTCTCTGGTGCTTTGAATCATCAGTGGCTCTTTGGGGAGAAATGTGGGAAATTTCCTCTTGTGCCATTTATAGCCTTGCTGGAGGGTCAGGTATAAGTCAGTTCCAACTTAAGGGCAATGAGTTTGAGTTCTGAGTTTTTTAAATTAAAGGAAGAGGCTGCTCATTTTTATCCCACAGTCTCTGGGGGAATTCAAACCACTGACTTTTCGGTTAGCAGTGCAACACACAATGTGCTGCACCACCAGGGCTCATTAAAACAATCCTAGGGTATCTAAGCATCATCTGTTTGTTTATGGTGGAGTTTGTTTTCACTGACTATGCTGACTGGGAGAATGATGCAGCAGTCTGCTTCCAAAAAAGACTGTTGTTGCTATGTGCTGTTGATTCAGATCTGACTCATAGCTGACCTGCCAGTGGGTTTTCAGAGGCTGTAAATGGATCAAGAGAAGACTGACTATTTTTCTCCAGTGGAGGAGCTGGTGGATTTAAACAGCTTGCCTTTGGGCTGGTGGTGAAAGAAAGATTATAGTCTTTAAAAACCCTATGGCTCTGTTCTATAAGGGTCACAATGAGTCAGAATGTACTGGTTGGATTTTGTTTGGTGGGGTTTATTTTACTGAAAAACAAAAACAAAAACAAAACAAAACAAAACAACCAAACAAAAAACAAACCCCCAAGAACATGTATTCTGGCAACATAGTACCCAGAATCAAGGAGAAATGTTATTTTGCCTCCTCATTTATATATTTGCCATTTTTACTAGATAGTTTTTCCAAGTGATGTTGGCTATTATTATTATTAGGTGTAATTATTAGGGTTCATATTCACCCTCTGTGACCCCACAGAGAAAAAAAAAACCCCAAAACTGCCCACGGGGTTTTATAGGCTGTAATCTTTATGGAAGGGGTTAAATCAACCAGCCATTCCACAGGAGAATGATGCGGTGGTCTGCTCCTACAACAATTACAAAAATGATGATAATTTACATAACCCACCCCAAACTCACTGCCACTGAATTGGTTCTAACTCACGGAGACTCTCCATCAAGGGTTTGAAGTCATCAGTCAGAATGGGGGAGACTGCCAATCTTTCTCCTGAGGAGCAGCTAGTGGATTTGAACTTCTGAAGATGCAGGGGCTTTGGTTAGCAGCGCAACACCTTACAGACTAGGACACCGGAGCTCCCTTTATAAAGATCTTAGGGAAATCATAGGGGACAGTGCTACTGTATCTCACAGGGACCCTAAGAGTTAGAATCAACTTGAAGACAGTGGATTTGGGTTATTTTGGTTTAGTTAATCTTTAGGGGAGCAGATCATCAGCCATTTCTCCTATGGAGTGGCTCGGTGGTTTCAAACTGCCAACATTTGTTGGGCAGGTGAGGACTTAAGCACTCTGCTGCTGAGGTTCCATTTTTTTTCATGTAAAAATTTTACTTTCTTTCATTTTCATATAACTTTAGCTTTTATTAGAATGACGAGTTCCCTGTATATCATCCTTTCTTTCTAACTGGCACACAGGAGAAAGATGGACAATCTCCTTCTGGGCAATTTACAGCCTCTGAAAACCTGCTGGAGGGTCAGCTATGAGTCAGTTCTGGCTCACTGGCACATAAGAGCAACAATAAAATATATATGCATATATCTACACACACACACACACACACACACATGTACATTTGATTTGGTCTAGCAAGCTTTGAATGGCAAATGAGTTCAGAACACAGTAATTCAGAAGAGGTCTACCTCAGTTACACTTTGCAGGTCCTTAAAAAAATATAAAAGTTCTATTTGTTATTTTTGGACAGTGGCCCCAGTTTAGGAAAAGACAAAACAGCAAAAAAATTCCAAAACAAAATAAAGCTCTTTTAGAAGTTTCTCTTTATAGAGCACTGAACCTTTCCAACCCCAAGAAAAGCAGACAGAGCTTCACAAGGCAGCTCAGGTCAGACCTCATTTGGAACTAAAACAGCAGAGGCCATGGTCTGAGCTGCAGGGTGAACACTGGGACAAAAACAAACCCAAATAAAACAAACCCTTCAAACTCGTTGCTGTTGAGTTGGAACCAGCTCATAGCTGCCCCTGCAGTGGAATACTGAAGCAGTAAATCCCATGGGAAATTTCTCATTTAGTGTTGCTGATGGACTTCAACCACCAGAGGGGTGCAACATATGAGACAGTCACACAATTCCCTATGGAAGATGCCACTAGAACTCCCTGGTGAAAGAGCTCACCGAGAAGGACACCTCAAAAGAAGCCACCCTGACAGGACAGGACGTTGCCTCCGAGGTTGGCTATGCTGCCCGGGAGGCAGTCTGTCTCTCTCGTGGCATCTCGGAGCTTGGCCCCTCTATCTACACCCCTGTCCCTTGGCTTTGGGTCTCACAGCAGCTAATGTCTCTTAAGAGAGTCACTTTGACAAGTCACCAAATCCTAATCAGTGACCTTGGACACATTCTCAGTCAGTGTGGACCTTGTAAGTAGCTGGAATCTTAAAAAGGACATGGGAAACAATGGCTGACTAGATATCCAGAATCCCCACAGACCAGTTTTAAAGGCTGCTTTGTGAATTGAGGTCCTGCTATAAATGGTGGGCCACCTCTCTGTCCCCAGGAGATCCTCCCTTTTTGTCCTTGGTCCCAGCCCGACTCTCCGAGGGCAGGAAGAAACCTCATAGGAGTTCACTCATGTTAGGGGCTTAGGAAGAATGAGCCAGGCAAAAAAGAGGGGCCTCTACACTGCTCCCCTGGCTTCTGAAGACCAGTAAGCAGCTGTGTCCTATCCTTTCCAAAGTCAGCTCTCATACTATGATGTCAGGGGCTCCTAAGCCCTGGAATCTGCACCCTTAAGGAGTGGATCAAAGGACACTGAATGTGCATATGAGACACATAACCTTGGCTTCAGGTCTCCACTTCCTATCAGGCAGACAGACATATTTAGAGATGCAACAGTTAAACAGATCAGCTCACTTATCTGTCATGAATGCCCAGGGACTTTATCTGTGGTTCTCAGAAGTCAAGCTATTTCAAATTCATCTGCCCTGATTCCCTGCTGTATATGCACGGCGAGAGGACCCTGTCACTGTCTTATCACCCGCACCTTCTGTGGAATGTCATGTTCCAGGCTTGCTCGGGTTATTAGGCATTTAAGCAGAGGATAATGTGTGCAAATCCTATTAGTCTGCTTTAAAGATATTAATTTGAAATGTAATTGCCAATGAAAGAAGGAACTTCTATGACCTTTTTTGGTTCCATGTAATCAGACTTCATAAGGGAGGAGGCTCATTTATTTTTTAATTTAGCAATGGGAATTTAAAAAAACAACACAACACAAGCTTGTATCTCCTACCACACAGTGACTCTAAGAAGGTTATTTTGAAATGGTGTAGGATCCCTCAGTCACTTTACAATGAGCTTGTGGAAAAAGTAGAAATTGTACTTATTATGACAAGGAATTTAGCAACCTGCTCTTCAAATTATTGTTTCAATAATCTCTTTAAAATACCACTATTAATATACCTTTTCCTTTAGTATAGTCCCTTCCTTTCCAATAATCTAGACTGCTTTGTGTTGTTTGACAAGATGAGCAATCATTATATAATTTTTATATTTTATATTATTCAAGTAGGGAGCTCTGGTGGTTACACACTGTGCTAACAGAAAGGCTGGCAGTCTGGACCCAGCAGCTGCTCTGAGGAAAAAAAGATAGGTTGTCTCCTCCTGTAAAGATTCATAGCCTCGGTACATGACAAAGGGTTGCTATGAGTTGGAACTGACTCAGTGGCAGTGAGCTGTTATTTATATAATATATGAAATATACCAGCAGTGTAATTGGAGCAATAATGATCATAATAAATGGCAATGGAATGAACGACCCACTGTCCTCAACTCACCTTTTCATTCTTCCTACATGTATTTATTGAGCAATAGAATTGTAAGAGCGATTACAATGGTCCATTCCCTTCCCTTGATTCACCACTGTGAATCTAAAGGCTCTCTGAAATTTACTCCATAAGTTACTCCATAACTCAGCAGTGCAACCAGATTTAAGTCAGTTAACTTTCTGGAAAGTATTTTAGTTTTCTGATAGATCCTATATAAAATTATTTAGATTCTAAATTTTTTCATATATTTGGCTCTCTGGTAAACCAAGGATACCTTTACCTTTGTTGTGTTTGGTAATATGGTCAAGAGGCCAAACATATCCCAAGTCTAGTGTTGCTGTAGGCCATATACATGGTTGACCGCAAAGTCATTAATGGGCTAACTTCAGGTGAGAGAACCCTTGACCTTGGCACATGGCTCACTTAGCAAAGTGAAGGCTGTATTCTAGCTCTCCCTTCTCCTGCTGGTCAAGTGCCCTTGTGTGGTATACAAACTCAACAACCAACTGTGTCTTCCCTGTTTGCTAATTCTTACAAAGGCTGCTATGCCTGCTGTTTACTCAGTTTGGGCTCTGTGCTCTAAGAGACAGGGAGCAAATTGCACATACCATGAGGAAGGAATAGCCGATCCACAAACTCCGCCAGCCAGCAGGGCAGTGGGGAATGGAGACATCTTGACTGTGGACCGCTATCGCCACGGCTGGAGCCTCGCATACAGAGCAGCGGCTAATGTAGGGCTTGATGTCATCTTCTGCCACAGGCATCATGGGTAGTGGGGCAGTGGTGGAGAGCCAGTAGGACTTATCGTTCCGGCTAGCATAGTAGCAGATATCACCAGGATTGCAGTACAGGAAAGGCATAGTGCTGAACCGTGCCAGGCAGGAGCCTGCGAGACCTACCAGGAGAGACGAGCAAGCTTGAGGTCACCACTGAGTGCGGCGGGGAAGATGTTCCTTCCTCCCAACCCTGTCCAAGCCCACAGAGGCTCCAGATAAGCCCGCAGAGGCTCCAGATCCTGGATGTGCCTGCTGTCCATGGCCATTTGTGCAGATTTCAGCCATGCATTGGGGAGATGACATTAAAGATTTAAAACTTTTTTCATAGACTACACCGTTCATCTAGAATGTCTCAAATATACTACCACACACATTCAGAAGTCAGATGAGCTGGGAGATGTGGATTTAGGGGTTAGCATCTTGGGTGAATCCTATGTTAGGGGGATCTTATGGGAACCAGGCCTGAGGAAATCCTGATAAATTTCCACATGAAAATAATCTTCCATTATATCCTAAAATCTCTGTCCCCATGAAAGTCTAGCTAGTCCCAGGTCCCAAATAACTCATTTCTTCTGTGTTAAAAAAAAATACCTACTGGTACAAGTGACTTAAATAACTTAAGCAAATTTCCCTTAAAACACTGATTGCTTAGAAGCTTGGAGCCAAATTTGCAGCTCCCTTTAGCATATATGCCAAGTATTATGGCCTGCCTTTTTAGCCTCATACCCAGTTCTAGGATATGTCTTTAATCTTGTTTGCTCCACTCAAAACAATGCAAAACAAAACTTATGCAGGTACAGCACATATGCATGAATGTGCACAAACTTCAGGGACTTATTTAACTTGATAATTACTTGCAAATGGAAGACAGTGGTGTAACCTGTTCAGAGATCAAGAAATGGAACAGCATCTCCTGTCCCTCAATCCAAGCTAATGACTGTCTGGTGATAGGATATCACAGACGAGTTAGTTTCCTTTCACACACACTTTTAACATCTAATGTTTGCTACTTTTCTTGTGTTCTTTTAATTCCTCTTTGGCATGCAGGCTTACTTGAATAAACACATATGCACATATATGCATTTGCAAAACATGCATTTTCCAGGGATAGTTCTCTACAGGGAGGTCTGACATTAATGCCAGGCTGAGTGCAACTCAGTTATAGAATTTGAGCCAAAAATTAGGAAGAATTGGCCCCCAGCTGGCGAGGAGACAATCTTCAGATAGAGCCCACTGGAGTCTGCAGAAGTTGTTGTCACATAAAAAGCAGGTCCTTGCATTACTGCTCTGAGATGGGGTCCATAGATGCGTGCATCAAAGGCCACTTTAATCTCTTCTGAAACCTCTAAGAATGCGGATTTACCCAGTGCCATCAATCAGTGCAAACTCATCCATCTTAAAGAAATTAATGAATCTCACAGGGGCCTTTTGATCTTGACCACCCCCAGGTCCAGGAACTAAGCGGGTCCAGGGGAGCACCCACAGGCGAGGCTTACCCAGATCCTGGTTGTGGGCTTTCTCCTGGCCTTCAAAGTACAGCAGGCTGTATCCACTCCAGAGCTTGTTCATACCCACTGGGCACATAGGTTCCTGGTCTGTCTGGCTGTGCTTCACCAGGAGATAGCCGATGCTGACGCTGCGGCCGGGCATCCCAGGCAGGCCGGGGGTCCCTGGACGGCCTGGCTCACCTACAGCCCCAAACAAAAGTAGTCCCTTTTAAATGCCAGCTTCCATCAGAGCTCTCGTGGCCTCATCCTTAGGAAGTTGTGCTTTTACTCCAAAGGCTATGCTTCTCAGCAGTTCAAATCCACTAGTAGCTGTGAGAAGGAAAGACAGACAATTTCCTCTAGTGTGATATAGAGCCTTGGAAACTCAGTGGAGGGTCAGCTATGTGTCAGTTCCAACTCAAAGGCAGGAAGAGAGAGGAGAGAGAAGAGAGAGGAGAGAGAGGAGAAAGGAGAGAGGAGAGAGTGCGCGTGCTATTCTATCCAGTCACCCTGACTCATGGTGATGTGTATCAAAGCCTCTTATTGCTTCATAGTATTTTTAATGTCCGATTTTTTTTTTTTTAGTTAGGCTGCCAGGCTTTTCATTCCCAATACCTCTGAGTAGACTCAAAGTTGATAATCTTTCAGCGAGTAACTACTCAGGGAATACAGGCACCTTTTTATAAAAGTTGCCCTGAGAACCTCAGGACCACAGTGGGCAGGCAGACTTAGCTGTGATGTCAGAAAGATAAATTTAGAATATGCTTCTCTTCTTTCCCTGCAAAGCTTGGGTCTTCATGACTTTACCCTTTTTAGACAAAGAGCCTCTTGGGGAAAAGTTGGCCTAACTGCAGTGCTCAGAAAACCTGAAATAATGACAATGACAATCTTAAACAAGCAGGATGCGGTCTCCTGCACAATAGGTCCCAGACACCTTCAGGGTATGTTCAATGCTGAGAGAGAACTATAATGGCTTGGAATTGAAAAGATAGGGGCCTAGTGTGTTCCATGTCAGTCTGTCAACAAAAAGATGATCTGAATCCACCAGCTACTCTATGGGTAGTCCCCTCCTGTAAATATTTACAGCGCCAGAGACCCAACAGAGGGTCTCCTGTGAGTTGTGGTGGACTTGGCCTCAGTGGCTTCAGTTTTGGTTTGATCAGAGTATCTAAGAACAGCTCTATCCACTGCACAGATCTCTGCTCTAAACAGCTGGCCGCCACTTGCTGGGCACTTCTGGGGAGAGGAGAATTGTTACATGTTCAACATATTCTCCCCCTTTAACCATTCCAGGGATCTGAACATACGTTTTCACACTGAGTAGCAGCCGGTCTCTTATAGGCAGATGCTTTCTCTGGAGCCCAGGAGAACGTCTCGCCTGCCTCTACCACACCAATCTCTCAGCTCTTTGAAATCAGATCCTCTTAGTGATCCTGTCTTCCCGCTGTCCCCTCCCCTGTCTAAAGGTAATTTCTCATCCCATGCCTTATCACATGACATCATTTCCTTATCTTGCACAATGTCGGTTTACTTCTGGGTGGACTTTAATTCATCATCTTAAGATGTGGATCTTGCATGCTATCATATCGTCTGGCCATGGTTCAGTCTCACAGAGACTAGGGGACTGCTGTTCCCTTTGATCTGGACACCAATAACACATGGCCATAAGCCAATTTTCACAGCTGTTCAGATGACTGACTTAAATTCAGATAAGGTTAAATCAATTTAGTATCAAGTTTGGTGGTTGCGCTCCCACCCCACCTCCCCATGAACTGCTATTATTTTGAGCTTATCCTACCTATCCTGTAGGATCACTAGTGGTATAGTGATTGAGTGTGCCTGCTAGCTGAAAGGTTATCAGTTCAAATCCACCAGCTACTCATTGGGAGAAAGATGTGGCATTCTGCTTCCATTAAGTTTACAGCCTTGTAAATATTGTGAGGTCTAACAGGTTCACAATGAGTTGAAATCAATTGCAGTGATGGGTTTTTATCCCATCCCTGAACATGTAGAAATTATTTTAAGAAAGAAAAAGGCAAGACTTTATAGTGGTCTCAATTTATTTCTTTTAGTTTTAGCATCCCAGCTCTTTAAGACTCTTTATGATAGTGTATCAATTATACCTCCAGCTCAGAAGCACCTATAAATTTCTCAGAGAAAGGAAGAAAGCTGGTGTGTTCTGGCACCATCTCTGTGACCTGTAGAAGCACAGATGTCACAGCACGTGAGCACCACTGCAAAGGCTTTTGGAGAGAAGCTAGAGGAGTGTGGCAACTTCTTAGCTGTTTTCCCTATTTGCTCTCCAAAGGGGAGTAGGGCTTGGCTCTTGGTCAAAGCGCCTCATTAACAGCTACCTTCCATCTGACAGTGGATTCATGTTTGCTGCTATGATGCTGAGTATGTGTGAAGAGCTTCTACACTAAGATGGGCTAGGAAAAAGACATGGAAATTTACTTAGAAAAATTAAGGAAAACCCTGTGGATTACAAGGGTTTGATGCACAACTGATTATGGGGCTGGTATAGGACTGGATAGCATTCTATTCTGCCGTGCACAGGTAGCTGGGAATTGGGTCAGTTAATGTCAGCCAACAAGAAGAATTTATCACACCAACATGGGCCATGGCAGAGACTCTGTGCCCTTTCTCCTTTTATCATTCATCACTTACCTTCTTGACCAATTGGGCCCTGATGACCCATGGGTCCTTGGTCGCCACGGAATCCCGGGACAGCAGACACGCCACCTCTTCCCTGGGGACCTGACTTTCCTGGTGTTCCACGGAAACCTAGAGAGCCACCAAAATGAGGGTGAATGTACCTGGTAACAGGTGACTGCACTTGGCATAGCTAGTGCCTACCACACGAAATGAAAAGGAGAATAAAACCAGAAAAAGAATACTTTCCCTGGAGACGCTACATGAAGGGCTTCAAATGATACACCAACTCCGTGCTCCTACCTGGTTCTCCTGGGGGGCCCTGGGGCCCCATCTCTCCCTGTGCCCCAGGAGGACCTCTCCTTCCTTGAGGGCCCAATGTTCCTGGTTCAGCAGCAATTCTCTGGGGGATTCCTGCAATCCCTGGGGATCCCACAGAACCAGGGGCACCTGGAAAGGAAGAAAGCTTGCAGTGAATACATGAACATCACTTGGGAGCAGATCTTATTTTCTAGAGATGAGTGTGGTAAGATACTCACTGGACAGGCAGTCCAGGGTCTGCCACTTAAGAAAATGAATATTCATTCACCCAACCCCTGGGAGGGTAGTGGCAGGCTCAGAGCAAGTCGTAATGTCTATTTGCAATACAGACCTTATGACCTCACACCCAAGAAAATGATGAGAATCTGAAATCGGAAACTGACTCCTCACCAGGATAGTTTCAGGACCAAGAACAGATTCCTAGGAGTCCATGCATGGCCACAGTTGTCCCAAGATGGTACCTTGTGCAACTTTGCAAACAGGCACTTACCGGGGAACCCTCTGTCTCCTTTGGGTCCTTTGGGACCTCTGTCACCCACACTTCCTGTTGCACCAGTGTTTCCCATGAATCCTTGTTCACCTCTGGGTCCTTCAACACAAACAAGTCATTGTTAGCGTACACATCCCCAGCCTTCCATGACCAATGCTGTTTTCCCCCCAGACGAGAGACTTCTTAGGCTTGGCCACCATTACCTTTTTCTCCGGGGAGACCAAGCACACCGGGTCGGCCTTGGGCACCAGGGTCTCCCACCCATCCTTTGGTCCCTGGGTTTCCCACAGCTCCGGGATTCCCTGTGTCTCCTTTGCTTCCAGGGGGAGCAGCAGGTCCAGGTTGGCCTGGTGGGCCTCGGTAACCTATTGACATCAATCACAAAAAGTATAAACAGTAAGATGGAGTTTCCTCTGACAACAGTAGAAGATGCTGGGGACTCAACTCTAGCCTGCCAAATGGCAAGGCTATTCTGCGAGTGGATTATCTTTGCACATTTTAACACTCAGCGACTGTTCCTCATACCATCTCTTCTCCACAGTCAGCTAACATGTGGTTAGGAGATGTGAATTAAATTTAGTATTTGTCTAAGGACAATGTCATGAAGAAGAAGAAGAACCATTGTGTGCTGTTAGTTTTCAAGCTCGTTCCCATTTAAAAAATATGATCCTACAGCAAGTGCAACATGGTGTAGTTTGATTTCCTAGTGATTGTGAGAGTAGAAATAGCGGAGGGTTTTTCTCGTCTGATCTGGGCATGGAATAGCATGGGCTTCCGCTCTTTACTATTGCTTCTTGGGAAGTATATGAACATTCTCCAGCTCTTGCCCTCGAGTTTTCAATGCATAATTGCGTAAACCTTATTTTACCTTGTAGGCCAAATATTCCTGGTGCCCCTATGTCACCAGGTGGCCCTGAGATGTTGGAAGAGGGTGTGACACCTGGAAATCCCTGCAGTCCTGGACTCCCCATTGGACCTCGTTCCCCTTTGGATGAAAACAAAAGACATTATTCTCAATGTTAGAATAGGCATTTTCTACATATTATTTTTTTTTAGGGAATCATCTATCAAGGAACAGAAGAACCACTAAGGACCAGAGATTGTGCAAAGATTTTCTAAGGGCAAAGAACATCTCAAGGCACAGGGCAGGGGCAGGGAGGCAGAGCCACGACTCATTAGGAGGGCTCAGCTCTACCTGCCTGTTCATTGCCCTCCTTGGACACCTGGCCCCAGTCAATCCCAGAATCCTTATCAGTGTGGTTTTTATCCTCATGTGCCCTCCACTTGGCTCCTGTGACAGCTTGGCAGAGTCTGAGCCTCAGCAACACACTTGGCAAAGAAAGGAAAGCTCAAACTCATTTATATTCTTAGTTGGTGAGAGCTGGGTTGATGTGCTGAGGCGGTAGGCTGCAGTACTGGCACACTGAGGGCTATCCATCGCATTCGTACATTCTCCATGGGATTTTCTGTCAGCATCTTATATCCCTGCTATCACTGGTTGACTCAAAAGCACTGGTAATTGATAGACCCTGGAGGGAAATGATCCAACTAAGGAACTCAGCGAGCATTCGGCTCCTCTCTGGTATCAGTTAACAGGATGTTTACTAACTGACTATTTTGTGTAGGGGCGGGATGCAGGTGTTGCAGTCACATGGACGAGTGGAACACCCTGCCTGTCTTGGAGCTGCACATTCAGAGCAGAGGATCTCCAATTTCTCTCCAAGTCACAGTTCCGTCATGTGTTTTTCATCAATGTCTAGGGAGTGAGGGATTAAAACCAAGATGGTAACAGAACAAAACAAAATAATGCCAAGGATGTCACAGGGTCTACAATTAGCCTCATTTTAATGCTCAAAGAAAGAGGGGTGGGGCAATCCATTTAGAGTATCTGGAATTCAAACAGAGTGATTCCTTGTATCCTTCACTCTTCATGTCTGTGTGAGAATCTATCCCCATGAGTAACATGAAAACCAAAACATCACAGGCATCATCAAGTCAGCTCTGACTTAGAGCGACCCTGTAGGACCAAGCAGAATTGCCCCAGTCGGTTTCTGAGGCTGCAGATTTTCATAGAAGAGATTATTACATCTTCCTCACAAAGATCAGCTGGTGGGTTCAAACTACAGACCTTTTGGCCAGCAGTCCAACACTTAGTCCAAAGCACCATGCAGGCTCTTTCAGAGACACTAAAAGATTGTCTTATTAGAAGGGGTTGCTGTCCATCATCAAGAAAATGATTACGTGTGTGCATGTTTGTGAGTGGGACTAAGAAAGCAACTGCCAGGAGAACCATTTAGAAGAGCATCTCTTTAGTTCCACTAATTACAGCCAACGATCAAGCGGCTTCATTAGACCTGAGGGGTTTAAGGAGTGGCCATCTGTAGTTTGAAATAAAATGACAGCAATTGAACTTCTTCTAACTATTATCATAAAGCAACCCAAACAGATGGTGAGCGTCAGTGAATAATGGCAAAAAAACTTCAGAGTTAAATGATCCAGTTAAATCCCTATATTGGCTGGATTCCCACAAAAACATAATTAACTTAACTGCAGTGATTAGGATGCTGTTAATGAGAACATTTAGCAAACAAGAGTCCTGTTGGTAGAATCAGAATCAAAACAATTACATTTTTTCCACAGCCCCCCTTTGATCTTCTTAACAACCGGAATGAAAAAAGCCTGACTAATGGAAAGCCGAGGAAAAGCCATTTTGCATAACGGATAACAATTATGCATGAACTGATACCTGAACGTCAGCTGCAGAAACAGTTGAGGTGGCACATTCTAGCATAAATGCTTTAGATGAGAGTCACCCAAGGGGAGACAATACACTGGAGTTAGTCCCACAGTCTCAGAGAAGAGTTAGAGTCCTGACAAGCCATCTGTGAATGTCACGACAGAGAGTACTCTTTCCCTCATCACATCCGCTGTGGTCCAGTGGGCAGAATGAAGCCCCTCCTCTGCTTTGGCCTCTAGGAATTGCTTTGAAGTCACCAGCTCCTGGTTCTGGCGCTGGGTGACTGTGACTTTCAAACTGGAGAGAGGTAGGTGGAGGAGGGCGGGTAGTGACTTTAAAAAACGAAAAGAGGCATTCTTTCATAGGATTGTCTGGAGGCGGGAGACAGGTCAAGCCCTCTTAGATGGAATGCAGAAGGGGGTGCAGAAGTTTCAACAAAAGTTTTATAAACTGATGCTGCGTAGGTTGAATGTGATAATAACCCAACCTGCTGCAGCAGATGTTTTGACTCACAATGCACCAATACAACAGGACAGGACTGTCCCATATGGTCTCCAAAGCTAGAAATTTTTATGAGAGCAGGTGGTCACATCTTTTCTCCTGTGGAGCAGCTGATGGGTTTGAACCATCATCTTTTTGCTTAACAGCCAAGTGCTTTAATCATTATACCATCAGGGTTCCTAATGTAATAAATAACTCAAGTAATCCCACTGCTACTGAGTCTGACTTCTAGTACGTTAGGCATGAGAGATAAGGGATACTCTAGAGTCCACAGAAATGTTTCCACATACTGTTGTCCAAATGATTCTCCATTTCAGAAGTCTTTAAAGAGTCTAAAAATCTTAGACTTTAGAGAGTCAGATGCAGTCTGTGAGCCTTGCCATACCACCATCAGAGGTGATCATGGTCAGTGGGTATTCACACTTCCTGGGGTGCAGACATCTCTTCCTGTGAGTTCTTTGGTCCTGGCCTTTGAGGGAGCTCTAAACCAGAGCAGCTAAGAGCTTTCTGCATGGAAGACTGAGTGTTTCTGTCTCCAGCTGGAAGCCCAGTGTGTGACTGGGACACTCAGTCCCAGTGTACTGTCTATCCTCAATGTTAGTCACACAGATGCTGCTTGGCTCAAAGCTGCCCCCAGTGGTCAATGAACTGTGGTGCAGAGGGAGGGAGCCCCACATGTGGTCAGACAACACACACTAGGGCTAGTAAACTCATACTCAATGAAACTTTAGCACTTTTAATAAACTGTAGCTCTTAGATACTGATTTATGTCTTTACCTAGGAACTTAACTCCATCTCAATTTAGGCTCAAGGACACTTTGCTTGGTGAAAAGAGCAGGCTGGCAGTGTAGAAGAAATTTCTTTCTCAGCAACTAAGACCACATGGTTAGCTCCTATCCAAGTGCCAAGATCATGTACCCCAGCTCAGGCCCGAGGCTGTAATGTATTTATTCATTTATCTCTTCAATATTCAGAATGCCTGTTAGGGACAAGGTACTGTGCGAGGTATCCTGGGGGTATAGTGAGGCTGTCTTCATTCCCCCTGTCAAGGAGTTTGTCATTAACTGTTAAGAGATGGATGGTCAACAACGAACTCATGCCAAGAGAATAAAATAATAGATGATAATATATTGTCGCTGTTAGGTGCCGCTGAGTCGAGTACAACTCATAGCAACCCTATGAATAACAGATCTGAACTCTGTCCTGTCCTGTGTCGTTCTCATCAACTGACACACTTGGGCCCATTGCTACAGTCACTGTGTCAGTCCATCACTTTGAAGGTCTTCGTCTCTTCTGCTGACCCTCCACTTTTCCAAGCATGCTCTCTCCTTCCAAGGAATGGGTTCTCCTAGCAACATGCCCGAAGTATGAGACGAGAAATTTTGTCATCTTCGCTTTCAAGGAGCACTCTGGCTGCACCTTTTCCAAGACATATCTATTTGTTCTCTTGGCAGTACTCCTCTCCAACACCACAACTCAAAGGCAGCAATAATTCTTCTAACATCCTTATTCATTTGTCCAGCTTTCAGAGGCAGAGCAAGTGACTGAAAATCACGGCCTGACTCAGGCACACTTTAGTCTTCACACTGACACACTGCTCTTCAGTATTCTGGAGTGGTCCCTAAGTGTAGACTTGTACAATTTAATATGCCTCTTGATCTGACTGCTGGTACCAAGGGTGTTGGTTATGGATCCAAGAAAGATAAAATCACTGACAAATTCAATCCTTTCTCCATTTATCACTATGTTGCCTACTGGCCCTGTGGTGAAGATATATATTTTCTTGATGTTAAGATGTAATCCCTATTATTAAATCCTTGTAAGCAAGTTGCCTGTGCTGTGCCTGTGGGCCATTAGGCCGGCAGCAGACCTTGGTAAGCAACCAGAATATAATACAATAGAGTATAAATTATGGAAGAGTAGCTAAGAGATTCTGTAATGAAAAAATCCTCAAAGATACCAGTCCTTTCTTACCCTTCCCTCTAGCTGATCTCTCGGACTCTCTGGTAGTCCACCTTTGGTTGAGTTCTGATGGCGTAGTGGTGGTTATCATTTCTGACCATAACAATTCTATGACCTGTGGTGGTGGTGGTGTTGTGTGCCACAGAGTCAGTACCAATCCATAGCTGACTGTCCAGCAGGTTTTCAGAGGCAGTTAATCACACGGGAGGAGACTATCCTTCCTTTTCCCATGGAGCAGCTAGCGGCCTCCAATGGCGCGCCTTTATGATTGCAGCGCAGCTTTTTGCCACCAGGCCCCCAGAGCTCCCTTAACCCTCTAGAACCAATTGAAATGGTCCCATTAGACTTGCTATGGAAACTCCAAGGAGCAGATCACCAGAACTTCTGTCCTGCAATCTTTTGGTTAGCAGCCATCAGGACATCTTGGGTTCTGGTTAAGTAGATAGCAAAGCTTGTTTCGGAAACGCCTGGCCTCACCTGGTGCTCCTGGCTCCCCTTTGCGTCCTGGTATTCCTGCAAAGCCTGGGAAGGTGTTGGGCTCTCCTCGGTCACCTCTGTCTCCAGTAGTGCCTGGGAAACCTGGCTCCCCATTAATGTCTGTACCTGTGGTCGAATCCAAACCAGCAGTCCATGTCAGTGCTTTGCAATCAGTCAGCGTTAATTTTCAGACACGAAATAACACAAACATGCATCAATGTAAACAGAAGAACAGAATGCTATCAGGGTGATTTCAGCTTGCTGTAGGGTCTCCACTGGACGAAGCCTGAGATTTGGAAGGATGCTAGTGATCACAGTTGAATTTCTGTGCTAAAGGTGAAAATAATAATTAAAAAAGACCCCAACACCAGTTGAGAGTGGAGGAGGCCCCTTAGCCTTTGCGTACCTGGGGATCCTGGTAAGCCCTTAGTGCCTGGTAACCCGTGAAGTCCAACAAGGCCTCGGACGCCCGGAAGACCTGCAAGAATTTCATTCATTATTTCATGCACAGGAGAGGAAAGAGGGCTCGTGATGGGTAGAAATCCTTAGATAAATTCAGAAATATTTTTATCTGCTATGATCCTGTGGAACTCTGGTGCCCTAGTGGTAAGAAGCTGTGCTGCAGTTCCTCAGGCAACCATTTCAAATCCACCCAGGAGCTTTGCGGGAGAAGGATGGGCAATCCTTCCCCCTGTGATTGCCCCTGAAAACCCGCTGGAGGGTCAGCTCTGGGTTGATTCTGACTTGAGGGCACACAACAACAACAATAACAACAACATGATCGTGTGCATCTTATCCAAACTCCCTGTAAATATGTAACAGATGTAAATGAATTACTTTTAACTGTTACTCAGGCATGCCACCTAACATTTTTTCTATTTTTAAAATACGGAATGCTTTACGAATTTGTGTGTCATCCTTGCACAAGGGGCCATGCTAATCTTCTCTGTATCATTCCAATTTTAGTATATTTGCTGGTGTAGCAAGTACAATATTAATTTTTTTGTAGACTTGTTAGAGGCAGAAAGGAGCTGGGAAATGATCTGTTCCCGTTCTCTTTCTGCCACTTTAGTCACTGGTATATATTTGGTTTGTGAAAACGGTTGGGAAGAAATAGCCTGGCATGATTTCTATTCTCTCTGGATTTCTGAGAGTAAATATTGCTAAAGTAGGCACTGGTAGCAGGCGGCAGTTGCTTCTGTGATGTGGGTAGGGAGTGTGGCAAAATGAACACGTATGATGTCTAGGAGTGCAGAGGCGATGTGGGCACCTTTGATTCTGTGCTCAGAGAGACCTAGAGCCTGACTCACTGGGGCCTGGCAGCCCTGAGCCTACAAGTCTGCCTAGTCCTCCCTTCACATCCAAAGCAAGAGATCAACAGGGAAATTCACACCTGTCCCTTGCTCTTGCCCAAGCACTGCCCTTCAGAGACTGACGAGTAGGTCCCAGAACCTCCTTGAGATGATTTCCAGTGATCTTTTCTGGAAGCAAACACTTCTTTGGAGATTAGAGTGATAATATTCTGAGTGATTCAGACAGTCACAAACTGTTCTCTGTGTGTTTTTGTGTCTTCAGTGAACCATGACAGTCTACAAGTCTTAAAGACAACAGCTTTAAGAGAGGCTAGCCTGGCTAAATAATGCTGCTTCCAATTCCCGGCAACTTCGACTTGGACTAATCCTTTGTGTTTTGTGTTTCCCATAAGGAAAGGATTGTTTTACCTGGTAAGCCTGGAGTTCCCTGCCAGCCATAATCTCCTTTTTCGCCAGGCAGTCCAGCCCGGCCAGGATCCCCTTGTGGTCCCTGAAGTCCCGTTAACCCTGGAAAGCCTGGGGGGTAAACACATCATTAAATCTGAGAACACAGGGAAAACTTGACTCTTAGAAGCAAAACAAGATTCTTAGAAGAGCTTGCCTGGTGCCTCAAGCTCACTGCACTGGTTGGAGAGAAAGTAGGCTTGTGATAATGACTGAAGGACTCTGTTAGACAGTAGCTGCAAGTCTGTCAAGTAATTACCCTTCTTTTAAGCCTGAAGTGCCTATGGCCTTTAACATCCACATTCAAGTTCAACAGGATTAGCTTGACTTTGCCAAGGAGGAAATTGTTTGTGTTTTTTATTGTTATCCTATCATCCAAATATAAGTGGAGACTGGAAAGTCTATAAAATGGCTCTATAGGAGATTCTGCCAAGCTTCTCTGAGTTCCTAAATGCTGGGAAAAAACCAAAAGCAGCCACAACAAAGCATGAAACTAGGCTACTATTTGCTTTCCTTCATTATTTTAGGATTCACAGATCTGCATCCTTGAGTGCATGAGAAGGGATTCTTTTAAAAATAACTCAGTCTTTTTATATGAGCAATGGATGCCTGGCTACAGATATATTTTTTTTATTATTTCCATATGCGTCTCTCTGTTGCTGTAGGCTTTTCCCCCACAGCCTAGGTCGTCTTTAGGGCGTAGCCTCCTGCTGTCTTCTCTCAAGGTAGAACTAGATGAATGGACAGCATCCTGAAGCAAAGCTTCCCATTGTGAATTAACTGTGGCAGGTAAGGGACTTGGGGTCAGTGCACCAGGTGGCTCTCAGCTACACTCAGCCTGTACCCCACACTGCACCTTTCAATCATGACCAGAGGAGGGAAAGCCACTCACTTGAAGAGGGTTTGGCTGTAGGAGATTTTACCTGTTTGTCCTTTAAGTCCAGGAGGACCCTGGGCTCCTTTCAGGCCTGTTATCCCAGGGAAGCCAAGGCTGCCTTCTGTTCCTCTCTCACCAAAGACTCCCTTTAAACCTGTGATTGAAAGATTTTCTAGTTGATATTGTGTCAAAGTAGAACGTAGTGTTTAGAAGCTAGTCAAAACACACTGTGATACCATACCAATACTCTTTACTTGAGGACTGGGCAAACATCTTTATCTAAGCATTTTTCACCTCTTATTTATTTTTTAAAAAAATCTAATTTCTTCCTCTGAGACTGTGGAAATCAGCTGTGTAACATGGTACCCAATGTCCTCCACTGCTTGGTGTTTGTGTCCTCATGTCGTCCCCTCCAACACTGAGCTAGGCCGAACTGTGTAACCAGTAGATAATTACAGAAATAATAATGGAAGATGATTTCAAGGAAAGGTCATAAAATTCATTACTGCTTTCACATTGTCCTCTCTCTCTGATCACTTGTTCTGCTGGAAGTCAGCCGCCATACTGTGAGGATACTTAAGAAGTCCAGTGGAGAGATCCGTATGGCAAGGAACTCAGGCCTCCTGCCAACAGGATGCTGTGGTCCCAGTCAAACTGTCAGACAACTATTGCTCTGGCCAACAGCGTGACTTAACTCGA
The DNA here is from genome assembly GCF_000299155.1 of Elephantulus edwardii. NCBI lineage: Eukaryota > Metazoa > Chordata > Mammalia > Macroscelidea > Macroscelididae > Elephantulus > Elephantulus edwardii. The sequence goes on along the minus strand of NW_006400082.1, from coordinate 2,214,700 downwards.
GAATAAATAACTAAAGTGGAGCGCCCTCACAGTGCTTTTCAAGGTGTAAAACGTCAAGGAAATTTCCTGGGGAATTCCTTAAATGGACAGATGCTTGAACCTCTCCCATAAAAGTAATTTAGTAGGTCTGGAATCTGTACCATAGGGTGGAGACTGGGACTTTGAGAAACACTGTTCACATTTGGGACAACGTTTTGTCAAATATTTCATATCTGTGGTACACTCTAAGATTGAGGTGACTGTAGACTAAATCTGTAGTCCACACAAACGGCTTGGAGGCCCAGGGTATCACTATTGCCCAAGGAGTACATCTATCAGTAAATCAAATTATAGATAAAAAAAAATTAACCTATCCTAAGAGTCCGGAATGAGTGTTGCAGAGTGGAGTATACTCGGGGTGGGGTGGGGGAGTGTGCAGGGGGGGATTGTGTACCAATGAAGGAGTTTTTCTTTTGCTTTTCAAGGAGAGGAGTGAACTGGGGGTGGGCGGGGAGATAAGTGCAACAACGAATGAATGGAAGTCCAAAATTTCTGTAGATGTTCACTGATATTAATTAAAAAGAAAAAGATTAACCTAGACAGGCTTGTAACTGAAACTGTCTGTTTCTATGTGAGAGTTCTAGAATCCTATGCAATAATGAATGCTCCTTTCCATTCAAGAGCTTTTCTAGATAACTTGCTCAGTTCCTCCCAGCTGGTCACTCACATAGGAAGATCTTTTTTCTCTCACCACAGCCATCCCAAGAAGGACCTGGGGCTCTGGAAAACTTAGTATGGAACATGATCAAACAGGCAGAAACCAGAAAGGAAGGGCTTATTGCAGAGCTTTTGCAATATTACTAAATGCAGAAATTTTGAATTTAAAATGGAAGCCTCAGAAAAGAGTAGAAAATTGATGGGCTACACAGGGTCCTACCCACAGCGGTAGTTATCTCTGTTGTCTTACCCAGGGGAGGGGTTCATCTCCTACCCCCTCTTTAATCTAGACTCAAAACCAGTAATGTTTACAGGAATACTTGTTCACTTATATTCCTTGTTTCATGTCCTATCACGTTCGCTTAGCCAAAACTCTACCTTTTGCAATCCTGATGATCTTTGAGGCCACTATTTGGATCCACTGTTGCAGCTATTAGAATTATTTATAGTGTTCGCCAAATGTTGATGCATTTGGAAAGCCAGGAATAGGAGTGGTGACACAGATAAAGGACCAGAGTTGTATCAAGGATGAAGATATGAAAAATAACTTATGTACCTGGGAGTCCAGTGATGCCTCGTTCTCCTTTCAGGCCTGGGCTGCCTGGTAAATTGATGGTGTCTCCAACATCACCTATTGTGTATGAAAAAGATGGTTGAGAACAGACCTTCAGATTGAGAAATGCTTAGTTTTAAACTCACTTCTCACTTATTGATATAGTTTCCAAAGACCAGGTTCCTTATGAAAAACTGCCATATAAAAACAGAAGATGTAAAAAGTCAAGGATTACACATAAGATCACAAAATGAAAGATGATTACAAACTGCCATATTATGTCACTACAGTATTGCCAAATTTCATTATTACCTAGCTGCCAAAAATACATCAGTACTTAACTGTTACATTATACCACTATGTCCAAAGCGGACATACAGCCTTAACCATCACATAAAATATTATCTGTGCTTCATACATTTATACTTATTGCTCCCGAACTTTCATGATTAATGCACAGAGATTAATGCACAAAAGATTTTGGATAGCAGATTTTTTTACTCACCATAAATGTCAACTATAAAGAGTCAAAATTATTGACAAGTGAAGAGAAGGTCAATAACTTCTATTGTGCCACATTCTTCAAAGATTACTTTGAAAATAACTATTAGCCTCTGAATGTGCTGCTGTTTCCACACATACCCAGAGAGTTCTGAATTTTGGATGCCCTATTTTTACTGCAAAAGCAACACTTACCAAAATCACCTGTCTGTCCAATCTCCCCATAAAGACCTGCTCTCCCTGGTGCACCCATGTCACCCTAGAATAAAGTAAAAACATGAAGCTCTTTTAGAAGACAGTTAGAGAAATAAGTCTGTAATGTTTGAGATTTTGACAGTGTATCTAACTCTCCCTTAGGTCCACAAAATTCAAGATTTGTGTTTTTAACATTGTGTGTGGGAAAAAAATCTCTGTGGTTTTTCAGCTTAATTGCTCCTCTAAATTTTTAACATAGCTTCATTTTGGGAAAGGGTAGAGAGGATATGGCAGAGGTTGTGTCCTTACTTAGACAGTGATACAATTTTCTTTTTAAAAATTTACTGTATTGCCATATAGCATTCACGCAGTAAAATGCACCCATACTAAATGCTCAGCTCAGTGAGTTTTTATTTATCTACCACTCAGTAAAGCAAAAGACTCTTTCAGCACCTCAGGAGGTCTCTTTCTAGCAGTAATTCCTCCAAAGGATTAACTAGTCTTCTTTCCCAAGGCAGCTAGTCTCTGTCTTCTACCCAACAGTCTTGTCAGTTCTTGAACTCCTTGTATCCTGTATACTTTTAGTTTATGGCTTATTTAATGCAACATAAAAATCTCTGAGATTCATTATCTTTGTGCTTTAGTCAATAATTTTTTTCTTGTTATTGTACACTCATCATAGTTTAAATATACTCTATTTATCCTTTCTACTGTTGATAGGCATTTGGGTTCCCCTCAGTCTTTGAATATTATGAATAACAGGACCATACATGCCCTTTTATAGCTATAACCATCTTTTAAAAAAAGCAATATTATTCAAAATGGGTGACCCTGGAGGACATTATGCTGAGTGAGGTATCTCAGTCACAGAGGGACAAATGCTATATGGTGCCACTGTTGTAGAATGAGGCTGACATTGGGATGGGGGTAAGACTGAGAAAAACTGGATGAAATATGTTTACGGCATTGAAGTCTTTGGGGGAGAGAATATTTTATAT
>NW_006400082.1:2190399-2211287 GCF_000299155.1 Elephantulus edwardii | reverse complement strand
CAGACTGGCTGCACCTAAGACTAATTACAAGATACATTCAGTTATGGCTTTTGGCAATAATGAAAGAAAGAATATCTTCTGAAGAATTCTGAGACTTTGTGCCCACTACGGTGGGCTAGACAGAGGGGCCAGTCAGGGTCATGGTTTACTAGAACTTCCAATCTGCCTAAAAGATGCCAGATTCTACCCTGACTGCTGGAAACGAGTTAGCTGAGTACCAAGACTTTGAGGGAATAATATGTTTATGTGAAAGAAGATAGATTTTTCCCCTATAAAATTAGCTCCTAGAAAGCCATGTTAATATCAGCATATTATCTGTTTTTCTTTTAATAAATATGCAAGGTTGATATGCAAGGTGTGAGGAAGTAGATAAGAGCCTTGTTCACTATTGCCATCATTACAACATAATATCTGTCTGGTTGATAACAAGTACTTATAAACACTTCTGAATGAAGATATGACTAAATCATAGGGCTAGGATCTGAGTGAAGGTTCTCTGACTCCAATCCTATCTGACTCCAATCCTTTCAGTAACAGACTCTCAATCCTGGGTGTACTTATGTGCTCAAGCTTAGAGCTCTGATATCTATAGCATGAAAGTTTATTCTTCTAAGGCCCCCATCAAAGTGGGGCGGGGGGAAATATGGGATTTTCTTCTAAAATTGTCGGAGGCTCCATGTTTTATCCAACAAAAACTCTTTCTTTTCTTTTTTTTTTATTTTGTGTGCGTGTACTGTCAAATCAGATCTGACTGGTACAGGAGGATATTGTGCCTCCTTCTCTGGCAGAGCGTCTGGTGGATTCGAACCGTGTTCCTCTGGGATTGCAGTGCAGCTTCTTGCCACTAGGCCACCAGAGCTCCCCCCAACAAAAACTCTTGATGGATATGGTGGATGCTCAGAGCACTGTTAGACACATAATCAGCATTTCCTTATTCTTCTTTGTGGATTTAGAGATGTCTGAGACTTCTGACCTGGAACCTACCACTTGATTGCTCTTATCCCAATAAATGCTGGGTTAAAGCACTTTCCTCAACAAGCATCAGAAGACCGAGCTGAGCGAAGCAAAACATGTCAACTTACCCTGCTCCCAGTGAACCCTGGAAATCCTATAATTCCAGGTGGACCAGCCACGCCAGGGAATCCTGGTAAACCAGGCATGCCGGGGACTCCAATGTCTCCTTTTATTCCTTTGATATAACCGGGCTTCCCAGGTAACCCAGGAATTCCTGATTGCCCAGGCACTCCGGGCATTCCTTGAAGACCTGTAAGGAAGATCCGAGGTATGTAAACTCTGGTGGGAATATGACACTCACCCTCCGAAAGCCTTCAGTTTTGTTATCCCAAGTGCTGGAAATCTTAAATAGAGAAACTGAAGCTACTCAGGCATCAAAGAGGATTTTTTAAGCCTACTTGTAGAGATGTCAAGATGTCAGAAGAGGTAAAATACAAACCAGATTATGGCACAAACCCAAGGGCATCTGTATGCAGAGAAGCTGCTGCTCCTTCAGAGAGAGAGAGAGAGATAGCAAGCGAGACACACACACACATACCCACAACAAAGATAGAGATAGAGATAGAGATAGAGAGAGAGAGAGAGAATGGAGTAAGGGATGGGGAGGGAGAAGGGACATCTTTGCTCCCCAGAACCAACAACTCATAGGTTGCTCTGAGTTTGATAGTGATCCTCACCTTTTATGCCCAGGTATCCTTTCAATCCCATTGGTCCTTCATCTCCTTTTTCTCCTTTAATGTCTTTCATTCCTGGCAGGATAACGGGAGGTGGTCCTGGGGGGCCGGGATCCCCACGATTGCCTTGAAGAGAAAAGTACACACTCATTTCCCTTGCTTTCCAGACAACATGAAAGAACATTAGTGGAGAAGGCCTCCTAGCCTCACTGCTCACCATCAAAGCTGGAGCCCGAGATAACAAGCCACCAGGGCAGCTCGTTAAGCCCAACCAGAAAGCCCAAGAGCTGGAGACAAAGCTCTCTGAGACAAAGCAGGGAAGGAAAATCCTTATCTTCCCTCCTTTCTTTTGCTCTTCCCTCACTCTTTTCTCATCTGTAAACAAATGGAGGAGGTTGGGGATCTGGTGCTATTTTGTGTGGGAAGATCTGTTCCCTCTCTACCTGGTCTGCTGGCAGAATGTTGTGTGTGCACAAAGATAATACAGATGGGAGCTAGGAAAAAGTCAGCATGGTTTCTCTTAGTATCTCATATGTCTTTGTTGTTGATTGCCTTCGAGTTGAGCACGATTCAGAGACTGAACAAAAGGCCTGAGGCACCTCTACAACTATCGATATTTATCAAAGTTCATAGTTTTCGGAGGCATGCTATCTATTTAGGAAGTGGATGCTTCTCCCACTTCCAAATTTCATATGAAGGAATTTTTTTTTAAAATTTATACTCGGATGAGATAGAAATCAAACTTGGTGGAGAAGTCCACACTGATTCATTTTAAACGTAATTTTAAAATATCATTTGTGAGAGTGTACTCATTGTTGTTATGTACCATCAAGTTGGAATCAACCCATAGCGGACCCTCTGGTGGGTTTTCAGAAGTAGTTAATTGCACAGAAGGAGACTGCTTATCTTTCTCCTGTGGAGTAGCTGGTAGACTTGAACCATGTACCTTCAGGCTTGTAGAGCAGCTTCTTTCCACAAGGCCACCAGAGCTCCCTGAGTATGTGTTTAATGCCCTGAACTTTCTAAGTTGACACAAAGATTATGTGGAAGCCCAAGTGTAAATTGAAAGCTTGTACTCTTCTACATGGACTACTTTGTCCTTCTTTCCCCAAAACTGGGTTCTCCTTAGAATTTACCTTTCTGCTAGCTTGTACCTAACTTTGCCACTTCACGCTAATCATGAAACAGTCATGACTGAATATAATTTGATGACATATTTAGTTATTAATGCTGTTATCTTTGATTCTTGTTTTCTTTGGTAGAAGTATTCCCTTATAACATCATTAACACATTAAGGTAGGAATAAAGCCCTTAGTATTTTGTTACTCTGATATTACTTACTTTTATTTATTTATTAACCAGTTTCCTGGTTTATGTTTCCCATATGTAAGAGATTCACAAAGATTCATCCCGAGCAGTGTCCGTACCATCATGAAGAGCAGTATTAGCCATGTAAACAGACTGTTAAGATGTATAGGCATATCATGGCGAAGAGGACCGGGTGTGGGGGAGGTAGGTAATTTTACAACAATGAATGAATATTTAAAAAAAAAGTGAACAGGGGGAGTGGGGAGAGAAGGAAAGGGGGTAAAACATGAAACAATGAATGAATGAAAATCTAACTTCTCTGCAAACGTTAGTTAAAATCACAATTAAAATAAAGTTTTATTAAAAAAAAAAGAAATATAAAGACCTGTTGCGTCCAGGTACAAAAAGAGGTATGGGCACCACGGTAGCAAAAAGATGGAAATGTCTATCAATGGATGAATATAGAAACATGCTATCTATGTACGTATGTATGTCTGCACAATGGAATACTATCCAAGGTAAAGGATAATGATTAATCTATGCAACACCTGTTTATATAGATGAACCTGGAGGACATTATGGTGAGTGAAGTTTGTCAGTCACAGAAGAAGAAATATTGCATGAGATCATTACTATAAATATTCAAGAAAATGGTTGTGCTATGTTTTGGTTTTTTTGCCATAAGAATGAAGTGATTTAACAACAACTAACAATAACCATCACAATCACAAAGGGAAACAGTCTGTGATGCTCACCAAGGGTGAGAGGGAGAGGAAGAGGGAGATAAATCAGTTACAAGAGGGTGGACGAGGATTAACTTGGGCGGTAAACAGGTGTACATACCTTTAACACCTGGTTCACCAGCCAGACCTTTGGGACCAGGAATTCCAAAAAATCCAGCCTCTCCTTTGTTTCCTGGATAGCCAGGTCTTCCTTTAAGCCCAACCATGCCTTGGAAACCATCCATTCCAGGTGAACCTCTGTCACCTTTATAGAATAAGAGAAAAGTTAGCTCTGAATAAAATGGACACAATATTGCAAATTATTAAAGAGCCATGCCAGTCCCAGCTTAACCAGCCTGCTCCCCCTGTCAAGGTTATTCTCATTGCTATGGGTCTACAGTTACCTTTTGGCCCAGGGATACCAGGCATTCCAGCCATTCCTTTGAATCCAGGGCTTCCTGGATGTCCTCTCTCACCAGATAAGCCAGCGTCCCCTCTATCACCAGCAAGCCCTTTCATGCCCACAGGGCCAGGGACACCCGCGTCTCCTGGATCCCCTCTGTCACCTGGAAGACCTGCAAAAATGGGGAGAAGGCACACCCATGTTTATTGCAGCTTTGTTCACAATAGCAAGGAGTTGGAAACAACCTAAGTGCCCATCAACAAACGAATGGCTAGAGAAGCTGTGGTATATTCGCACAATGGAATACTATGCTGCATTAAAAAACAAGGAACTCATGCAATATTACTCAAAATGGTTGACTCTGGAGAACATTATGCTGAGTGAAATGTCCCAGTCACAAAGGGACAAATATTGCATGGTGCCACTGTTGTAGAATGGGACGGTCCTTGGGGCTGGGGAGAGACTGAGTAAGATGGGTTCAATAATGCAAGCTGCTCTGAAACAGAGAAGGGAGAAAACGGTTTAAAAGAGATATGTGATTAGGTATTTCGGTCATGACAGGAGTCTAGAGCGATGGCTACATGGTGGAGTGGACCTGGGGGAGGGTTTGTAAAATAATGAAAGAATCTTTTCTTTTACTTTTCCAAGAGGGTAATGTCTGGTGGGGGGGAACCTTGGGAGGGGACAAATCTACAACAATGAATGAATGGAAATCCAAAGCCTCTGTAAATTTTCACTGAAATTAATAACAAATTTAAATTAAAAAAAAGAATTAAGTTAGAGTAAGGATGGCAATGGAACCACCTTACCTCTGTAACTTGATTTGTGCCACTATTAGAACCTCTACTCAGAATACCATTGCTTTTCAATTTTTGACTCATGCACTTCTAACTTGTTAGTTAAATTTGTATCTTCTAGGCTGCAACACTTCCATGATACATCTTCAAGGATATGAACATGTACGGCTAAGCACAATTGATAACAGTGCATCTAAATTCCAAAATCAATCTCCATAATAGTCTATGTGTTTCCTACTGCCAAGGGGGCCCTTTGGAGTACTGAGAGAAGACATTCACCCTGAAACCCACCGTGTCCCTTTTCAGCAGGAAGTAGCTAAGAGAATACGCCATCCCCTTTTCCTTATGAATCAAGGTGAAGTCTCTCTCAGGGAGGAGTGATAGGGAATGGCAAGGGACACACTGACAAAGGAGATTAATCAGAACTGGCTTTGACAAGCACTGTGGCAATTGGACAATTAAAACAGACATGGGGGGGGGAAGAAGAACGAACTGGGGATGAGAGTGGAGAAAACAATGAATGAATGAAAACCCAAAATCTCTGTAAATGTTCATTAAAACTAATAAAATTTAATTAAAAAATGGGGAGAAGGGAAATTATAAAACAGGAACACATACATACATACACACACAGAAGACTCGGAATTCTTATACACCATAAACTAGCAACTGTCTTCTGGGTAAGAAAAGCATTTTGGAAAGGAAATGGAAGACTGCAGATACAGAGGTACATTTCAAAAGTGTGACAGGAGTATGGAGAAAAATCGGCATGGCTGGCCTTTCTAAAAATGTCTTTCCTCTAAAGTTGGAGGCCAGCCTGTGGGATGCCAGCCAGCGATGACTTGTGAGAGGAATCTCACTTTGTCCTCTTACGCCATCTTGTCTTTAACATCCAAAGGAACAAAAGCCATAATGTTGGCGTGATAAGGCAGCAATGGAAAGGGCATTACCAATGGCCATGACTGCTGGGGTTACGTCCAGAGGGCTCCCTGTACTTCCTAATCATCTGCCAGCTCTGGAAATGATATTCTCAGGGAAAGGTCTCCAGTATACATGCCAATTCCACCCCTCCTGTCCTCTCCCTTGTCCCATATCATTATCTTAACTTTGATGACTTCACTAGCTTCCCAGATCATATCTTCTTCCAGACTCTCCCTACTCCACACCATCACACATCACCATTACTAGCCGGGTTCCTGAAATGCCTTTTTGAATGCACTCATCTGTTAAACTTTCAGTGGCCCCCTTTGCCTGGCAGGAACAAATTTCTTACCTTGGCATTCAATGTCCTTAAACTTTGGCTCCCATTTTTCTATCCAAATCACCACTTCCCTCCTCAGATTACGCATTCTACTCCAGCCAAGCTGAGCGATCACAGCTCTAAAGCATTCTTTGTATCTGGCTGGTTGTAAAGCGGTTTCTTTCCTCTAGAAACTTTTCTTCTTCCAACCTATTCCATCCATGATGACTTTGCATGCCTACTCCAGCTTCGTTTCCTTCTTCCAAGATCACTTCTAACCTACCCAGCTTCTCTGACTCAGAAAGATCTGGAAACTCATGGTATGGGTAACTCTTTTAGTCTTGTCTCGCCAAACACATGCCTTTTAACTTGTGCTATATTGTCTCCAGTTAAAGGAGCCCCAATGGCCTACTGGTAGGGAGAAAGGGGTTTGAATCCATTAGCTGCTCTGAGGGAGAAAGTTAAGCAACCACGTCCTGAGCAATTAACAGCCTCTGGAAGGTCACCTATGAGACTGTCCTGACTTGACGACAATGACGTTTATGGTGGCACCGTGCACTGCATGTTGGGTTCTCAACAAATAAGGCGGCAGGTGCTCTATTTGAGGCTACCAGTTACACCATAGGGAAAAGATGGGCCAGTCTTCTGTAACAATTTATGGCCTTGGAAATCAGATGGAGGGACACTATGGGTCAGAACTGTGTCAATGGCAATGAATTTGTCATTAGTCCCCAACTAAAATAAAAGCCCCTTTAAGACAAGGACTTTCACATCACAGGCTACAATGGGCTTAGGCAATATTTGGTAATAAAGAACTTTTAATTGAGACAAGGACTTCTGAAATACAAGGGATTAAATTTCCTCCACAAGATTTTTATTACCCTGTAAAAGTACTGACCGGCCCGGCCTTAGAAGAGCCCTGCTGGTGCAGGGGTTAAGTGCTTAGCTGCTAACCTAAAGGTCAGTAGTTCAAACACACTGACTATTCCATGGGAGAATGATGTGGCTGAGTGCTTCTATAAAGATGTACAGCTTTGTGGGGTACTTCTCCTCTAGTTATTGTGTAGCTGTGAGCCAAAACAGGCTTGATGGCAATAGGTCTGGGTGACAATGGATTATCAGGGTTCCACCCTCCTCACATGCTGAGTTTCTGGAGACAGTTCAGGTTGTTTATGAGAGGACGGGCTGAGGCTAATGTATATACAAGCATCCTGGCTTATATCTGAATTACTGTGAAGTACAGTGGCTCCTTAACATCGATGAACAATAATCCTTGACAGAGTTGTAGCAACGGCTATCTCAAAATGAGAAAATCAAGGACAGGGTCATGAGCTTTTAAAAAGGGAAAAATTGATTCCATTGACTGTCCTTTATTGAACAACTGTATCCTGTCTACCTTTCAATGCCCTTCGATAGAATGATGGCAAAAATAGATTAAGTTTTGAAAAGAATTCGTACTTGGCAAAATAAAAAAGTTGTAAAATCTTGATGGATTTCTGTGGATAAATGCAGAAGACCACAGCTATGTGAAGAGGTCAGTATTCAGCAGTCAGTTGTGGCGATGCCTATGGATGTTGGGGTCTATGCCTTCTTACACTTCCCCAATGCACCCACTTAGTCTTTGTGTGATGTGTGGGCTTAAAGGTCTCCATGCATTCCATGATGACACCTACCTTGCCCACCTATTTTTCTCTAAACTAAGACTTCCTTTTGTTCCCTTAAATCATTCCACTTTCAAAAAACACATATTAATTTCTCTTCTCCAATTAACAGGAAGAATACTGGACCATTTGCAGTGAGATTTTTTTTTCTAATGAAATTTCAAATGCCCTTGAGTTGGAGCCTCCGGACTGGCTCTCCACAGGGTTTCCGAGGCTCTTAAAAGCTGGGGAAGAAGTCACAAAAGGACAAATATTACATGATGCCACTGTTGTAGAATGGGACCGTCCTTGGGGTTAGGGAGACACTGAGTAAGATGGGTTCAATAATGTATACTGCACTGAAGCAGAGGAGGGAGAGAACCGTCTAAAAGAGAGATGTAACTGGGTATTTCTGTCATCACAGGAGACTAGAGCGAGGGCTGCATGGTGGAGGGGACCTGGGGGAGGGTTTGTAAAACAATGAAAGAATCTTTTCTTTTACTTTTCCATAATTTTTGGACTCATGTACTTACAACTTGTTAGTCAAATTTGTGTCTTCTAGGTTGCAACACCCCCATGATACATCTTGAAGGATATGTACATGTACAGCCAAGCACAATCAATAAGAGTGCATCTGAATTCCAAAATCAATCTCCATAATAGTCTATGTGTTTCCTACTGCCAAAGGGGCCCTTTAGAGTAGTGAGAGAAGATCTTCACCCTGAAACCCACAGCGTCCCTTTTCAGCAGGAAGTAGCTAAGAGAATATGCCGTCCCCTTTTCCTTATGACTCAGGGTGAAGTCTCTCTCAGGGAGGAGTGATAGGGAATGGCAAAGGATACACTGACAAAGAAGATTAATCAGAACTGGCTTTGACAAGCACTGTGGCATTTGGACAAGAACAAACTGGGAGGAGGGTAGAGAGAATAGTGCAACAATGAATGAGTGGAAGCCCAAAATCTCTGTAAATGTTTATGGAAATTAATAAAATATAATTACAGGAAAAAAAAAAAAGCTGGGGAAGAGGAGGCTGACCATTTTTCTCCCATGGAACCGCTGGTGCATTTGAACCACCAGGAGAGGTGTGGTCTTTGGGTGAGCACAACTTCTACAGACCACGCTAACAAAGTGTCCTGAAGTTTTCCCTAGGGCCCCCAAATATGCAAGAGGTACAAATGATAGACAGTTTTCTCAGGCTGTTGAAGTCTTCCTTATTTGGTAGAAGGCATGTCCTTGTTCTGTGACCTTGGCAACACTGAAGGGAGGGTTCCTAAGTGCACTGTTTGATAACCCGTCAGGGAATGGGGGTACGAGTTCAGCAGCTATTGGTGACCTGATCCCTCCCCTCTGTGGGAGGGCTGGATTCCTTACCTCCACGGCCAACAGCACCTGGAAGTCCCAAGGGTCCTGGTTGTCCAGGAGCTCCTGGGAATCCGTATTGTCCGGGTGGCCCTGGCAGTCCTGGCTGGCCTGAAGGCCCAGGGAAGCCCGGTTGACCCTTCAGCCCTGGCATGCCAGGCATCCCCTGGCTTCCTGCAGGAGTCAGAGACAAGAGCTGTGAGGCCAATTCTACCACCAGTGATTAGAAACAACACTGACTTCATAAATACAGTACTTATTTTTCCCAATTCTCTGGAAAATACAAAGTCTAAAGAAGAAAATGCATGTCATACCGTCACTCAGTGGAAATCCCTAACATCTTAAATATCTTTCCTTCCTGTCTTATTTTCCATTCAAATATCTAGACATAATTATTTTTAGAGCTGAAGTCACACCATCACTACAGTTTTAACTAGGTTTTCCCTCCAACACTTGAAATTATATTTTAGCATTCTCTGCATTTTAAAATGTTCTTTTCAAGTGTTATTTTAAATTATTGCATGTGAATATTGTTAGGCACTATCGAGTTGAATACAACTCATAATGGCCTTATGAAAGACAGATCTGAATCTTGCCTTAGCCTGTGTCATCCTCATACCCTATTATACAGATATAGTTAGGGCTTTCCCTTCTCCCATTTTCTGTATGATTATCATTGCAATCAATGAGGAACAGACTTTTCAAATATCCATCCATATTGCAGGTAATTTCTTAAGGAAAATGCCTAGGAATTAACTTAGTGGTTAAAGCAAAAGCTAACGGGATGCTTTTAACAGATGTTGTGACATTGCTCATGGAAAAGCCTGCACTAATTTCCTCTAGTCTCAGGGTCTCCTCAGCTGATTAAGTGATAGCACTAAAGAAACGCAAAAATCTGGCACATCAGAATAATGAAAAATGGCATGTCAGCATGTTTCTGATTATTCTTTAAATTACTTTCCTCTAGGTTTTTGTTATTTGATAACATTTCTGTTCTAAGCTTCTATTTTCCCTTGTGGATTTTGGTATTTTTCTTACAGATTTTTAGTGTTTCTATGGTGCTGGCAAAGAATATTGAATATACTACGGATTGCCAAAAGAACAAACAAGCTTGTCTCTGAAGAAGTATATCCAGAGGGCTTCTTAAGGAGGTAAGGATGTCTTGCTCACTTATTCTCCTATTACCCCAGCAGTGGCCTTACTCATAATAAGGGCCTCTAATCTCCCCAGGTTTATACAGTATTTTACAAAGTTAAAAAAAAAGTTAAGGCTGGTGAGACTGTCTCACATACTTTGGACATGTTCTCAGGTAGAGCCAATCTCTGAAGAGAGACATCACGTTTAGGCCAGTAGAGGGTCAGTGAGAAGGGGAAAACCTTCACCGAGACAGAACGACACAGGGTCTGAACAGCGGCAGGGTGAGGCCGGCACAGAATTGGGCAATTCCTCCTTCTGTTGTACACAGATTGTTCTGAGTCAGGGTTGTCTAAATGGCACTGAGCAACAGCATATATTGTTGTTGTGTGCCGTGGAGTTGGAATCAACCCATAGCTGATTCCCCAGAAGGTTTTCAGAGCTAGTGTATCGCACAAGAGGAGACTGCCCATTCGAACTTTATGCCTTCGGGAGTGCAGACTGGGCCACGAGTGGGGGCTCTGGTGGCCTAGTGTTACTATAGAACAAGAAATATACATTAGCTTATATTCCTTTCTATTTATGGTAACATGGACTCTACTTTGCTGTTGAAATTTTAGTTTTCTTTTTGACATGTAGAAGATAAAACTTTGTAAGTACATATTAAACATTCTGTATACCTCTCTCTGATTTCTTTTATCGATTTTGTTCTGAATAGCCTGTCCTACCCAGACGTCAGATGATCATGAACACATATTGTCTTCTAATTGGTTTTTTAAATAGAATTTAGGAATTTTTAATATACTATGTGGATTACCTTTTACGTAAGCATTTCTTCCCTTTTATTCTAGGAGCTTAATGTTATAGATGTCATATAATTAATAATGTAGATGTACCAGCACTTGGTGTCGGTACCATGTTTTCCCCAATGGTCCTCAGACACACTATATAACTGGATCCCTGTAACAGTCTTATAGGGTCATGGGGCTGCCCTGAGAGAAGGCAGCAGACAAATGGGGACGATGAATGGGGAAGTAGAGAGGATATTACTGCAAAGAATGAGGTCAGTCTTGGGACAACCTGGAGCCATAAGCTGGGCCTCCTGTCCATCAAGCTTGTGATTTAGCTATTGAATCATAAAAACTTGCACTGGAGGAAAATGTCTACAAAAAGCAGTACATGGATTCTAAGCAGAAGTCTGAAAGCGAGATTCTTCAAGATGCTTGGCTGCATTTATTCTCATATACTTACTGGAAATGAGGACACTTTTATTTTTTGGTTTTCTATCTTTAGCGCTCACAGCTCTAGGGAAAGATATGATTGCTTATGGGTGCTAATGGTTTTTCAAGAATAGGTAGACATCACTGTGGGCTATAAAGATTTAAGATTTAATAGGCAATGTCAAGGTCTTCTTCACAGATATACCTGCTCATCAAGGGCAGTGGGGAGGGAGGGACTGAAAGGCACATGCTAATGATCATAATCAAGCAAGGCTGATATTATGGAGGAACTTGAACAGCTCAGCAAGTAAAATAAGCAGAGCTGAGGTCAACAGGAGGGAGGATGGATGGTCCGAATGCTTGTCTCTACTGCTTTTCCTGACAGACCAGCCTGGGGCTGCACAGGCCGGGAGTTAATAAGGATGAAAAGAACTCCTGTGATTTCAGTGTTTGCCTTAAGAAAAAAAATTAAGCACTGAGGTAATTGAATTCCTTCACTTGCTTATTGTGATTACTGCTTTGATGCTGAATATTTTAGGTCAAGTTCCATTTATGGAACATCTGTTAAAAAAAAGGAGTAACAACTAAAAAAATCCACTCCCTTCAGCTAAATGAAAATTTAATCTGTATGCTTGCATGCATACTTGTTTCAGAGCATTTTGTTCAAGGCACAGCGCACATCTATGTGTCTTTTCAATGGGTTGAAACCATTGAGCCAGAAGCGGGACTACCCTTTGTACTGACGCCGTGGTGTTAATGGTATGAGATATCACTTCAGAGGTGAGACAGCAACTCCCAAGCTCTGATCTTAAGGAAGTCAGAAATTCTGCACAATAAGAGATTCTGCCTGAACAAAGCTTATGAAACTTGTCACAGAAGGGCTCCAAAAAGTAGCAGAGACCTTTGTAAAGTATCTGAAAAGAAGCTTGCTATCATTTCTTTCTTTCTTTTTTTTTTGGTTTCATTGTTTTCACTCTCAAAAATTTTGACGCCTGCAGGAAATATTTAAGGAAAAAAACCCAACCCAACCAAAACAAAACACTACCAAAAACACACTTATGTAAAAATAGCTAGGGGCACAGTTTTCACAGCTGGCCTGCCAAGCCGACTGATGGTGGAAATGCTGACATCAGGAAGTGTGCGCTCCACTCTGCCTCCCTTTACTCTGCAAGTGGCACTCATTTAAGCAACCAAGAGGCAAAGCTCAAGCAGAGGGCACGCTCTGTTGGCACTGCCAAGTCTTCCTTCAGTCTCTGCAGATAATCGCTGATTTATATTTTATATTTCATAATTGATCTAGAGTTAGTGAAGCTGGTGAGGGCAGACCCCAGATGCCTTAGTACAGGGTCTCTGTTGCCTTGGTGATGTTACTGAATGCCCTTCACTTTGGCTGGTTCTTGGGCAAAGGGCTCAGGGATGTGTTGTGTCTGCTCTAGCCATTCTTGGGCTTTTTAGGCTCCTTTATCCAGGCCTAGTCTAACTTGTTGCCCAGTCAAACAACAGGAAAGCACTCTGTGGGCCACAGCATCCATTTCTGGTGGCTCTCCTAGTCAGCAGCAATGGTTGTATGTACCTGTCTTTCTCATCATCCTCAAACACCACCTGTCCTCCTTTGGCATTGCTTGGAAACTGACAAGTTAATCTGAAAATTAATATGTGTCATGAAGTCAATGAGATCACCTGGCAATAAAGAGTGATATTTAATCAGACCCTGAATATCTTCATTTAAAGGCTTTCTGACAGTAGGAAGGGATAATAGCTTCTTGTTATCATTTAGTCCCCATTCTGTCTTGGACTGAGGTTCAAAAAGGAAGGTAGTGCATTTGGTTAACAAACGATGGCACGATTTTATCCTTTAATTTCATGTTTGACCTGGAACATGGAGGCTATGTCCTGTGACTCCATGATTTAGGAATCTCCAGCATGTGGTTCACTGACATAAATGTTGACTAATCAGCAACACAATCTTTCATTTAAATGAGTGGGTTTGGGGTTTTCCAAGCCAGTTTTGTACAAATTAGACACCTGAAGCAGTCTGGTGTTCACTCACACTGTAGTGTTTCTATGAGCTCTCAAGTTTGTATTTCTGTGGTAAACAGAAATTGGTAATGTTGTAGACATAGTTTAAAAAGTTCTTAAAGCAATCCATTTAAAAGCAGTCAGTTACACTGTATTCCAGGGGATTCCTATATTCCAAAGCCTGGCCTTATCCATCCTTCCTTTATATCAAATGGACAAACTCAGGGGGAAAAACCCCAATTTTCAACAATCACATGGCTCTCATGATGATTCCATGCAACTTGAGGACAGAGTATATTATTTCAACAGTAATTTGAAAGGTATCAAATGGCTGTACATTACTGGCTATAGAAGATAAACAGAGGAATATTATTACTATTATTATTACTGTAATGAAAACATTCCAAAGGACTATTGGAACTAAACACAGGGAAGAAAAAGAAGGCTAGTTTCCTTCAGAATTGTGGATTCTTACCAAGAACCCCACAAGAAACTTCAGAATAATCGCTGGGGGCACAGTTCTAGTGACAGATAGGACTAGACCCTATTTCCCTTTCTCCGGAAATGGTGGCTTACCTCTGAATCCAGGAGGCCCTCTTTCTCCGGGTGGGCCCTTCAGCCCCAGGCGTCCAGGTAGTCCAGCATCCCCCCGGGGTCCAGGCTGCGCTCCGAGGACTTCTCCAGGTAGCCCCCTTTCTCCTGGCGGTCCTACCGGCCCTGGAAGGCCTATGGGACCTGGCAATCCATCTGGCCCAGGGAGTCCTGTTGCACCTTTAGATCCTCGGGGTCCTACAAAGCCTGAAAGGAAACATGGGTGCCCCCAAAACTACAGGTTAGCATTATGCCATCCTAAAAAGAAGTATCAGAAAGGGGCTGAAAACTGTGAAGATTCATAAACAAGGTCTTCATAAGCTTAACTTCAGCTGAAGGCCCACTGTGGAATCCACAGCTCTCATAATGGTCTTGGTTCTGTCAATTTCTTTTACTGCCCTTTTTCATCTGGAAACTAGCCCTGAAACGTAGCTCAGGTAGACAAGGCTCACAGAACTAACTTCTCTGTGTATCTATATCCTCATAATTCATAGTTTGAATATAATCACCAAAAAAAGGTCTCATGGGACCATCTAGATTCTGTGATCAGAAAGAGGCGAGGCAGGCAGAAGAATCAGAGAGTCAAAATCCTGCTTTCCTGGTAATAAATCTATCCAGTTAGTCAGCCAACCATTTTGCAAACACTTTGGGGAGAGTGATACCCCTCTGTGGCACGTACTAAAAAAATCTCCAGCCATCACATATTGGGATGGAGAGAAGGTGACTGTCATGTGCTGGCTTGGATAGTGGTCCCTTTTGTTGACACCATAGGGTCAAATTATCTCATCATGCTACTTCCCCTTTCAATGTACCACACACAGATGTGACCTCTGACTGAACTCCACATGCTGACAGTCACATATTTGTTCAGGAGTAAAGGTTTCTGAGGTCACTGCTAACTCTGCTGTAAGAAGAGAGAGCCCTGCAACTATGAGAATAATGCTCTCGAGATGACAATAAGCCAAAGGATCAAATACACAAAAGGCTCCACACCTTATGTTTGGGAAATGGGGAAGAAGGAATGTTCTACCCATTCTGTATTGTGTATCAAACAAAACAGATTCAGTGAACAGGACCTCAGGCCTTTTCTATGACTGCAAAGCACTGGCCTGGCCTGTGAGCTGGAAGATGGATTAATTGGTATCACCGTGTTTGGAACAGAACAAAAGATCAAGAGATAAACTGAGTATTAATTAGCTTGGTCCTCATTTCAAAGCTTTAATGATGCGATTTGCTCACATAAAGAAGAACTAGAACTTTTATGGAAATATTTTTTAAAAATCATGAACCCTAAACCAACCAGATCTTTTAATTTGTAATAACAAATAACGGTGCTTGAAGAAATATGGGCTTAAATCCTCACACATAGATCTTGAACTGACTTCTTTTTTAGTTTTGAGGGTGGTCATCTCCAAAGCAAGGGAGCCCTGGTGGCAGTCTGCAGGGAGGAGTACGCCCACCCACAGACTGTGCTTCTCAGGAGGTGCAAATTCAACAGAGACTCCTCCGAAGAAAGAGGGGTAATCTCTTCCTTGTGTAAAAAACCTGCCGGAAGGGGCATTCTGTCCTGACTCTATGGCCGTGACGGTGAGTGTGAGTGTCTGAAGTTGCACATTTTCTTTTCCTCTCCACGCTGGGGTGGAGGGTAGCTGCTACCGACTCTTTCTCATGGTGACTCTACACATGTCATAGTAGAACCGCGCACCATATGGCTGTCATTGGCTGATTCTTCAGAAGCAGATGGTCAACTTTTCTTTCCAGGTGTCCCTGGATGGACTTGAACCTTCAATCTTTAAATCAGCAGTCAAAAGTGCTAATACTGGCTTTTACCACCTAGGGATACAGTATATTTAAGTACCATGAAAGTGGAAGGCATTGCAAAAGTTGAATAGATCAGTTCTTCATACAGCACTTCAGTCTCAAGGACTTAATTTTAATACGGAATGAACCTTCCAACATACTGTTGACTGTCCAAATATAGCCTCCAGTAGAGCAGAGAGTTGGATAAATTTCATGTCCCCTTGGCTATGCATTCATTATAATTACTAAGTACCTTTCATAGTCAAGGACAGAAGGGAGCTATTAATGAATTATTATTTTTCTTTTAAAACAATAGGTGCTTAAACATTAGTATATGAGGTATTAGCACAGTGGTCACTTCAGGCGAGTGAAATGATACAGAGTGGAGGGAGAGAAAGTTCTCTTTGCTTTTCTCTAAGGCATAGTTTTTATTGGTGCTTTGAATTAGGACTCACAAAACATGCTTATAAATTTTGCAAAACACAGGTAGATGTTTTGCAAGGCATAGTATAAAAGGCAACAGTGTCAAGGTCACAATAATTTTTATGGACTGGATGCAAGATAAAATTTGTCACACAGTGATGCACAATTCTGCATTTAGAATTGAAGCAATTATCTGAGTGGATGGCAGGGAAGAGGTTGCATTTGCTTAGCATCTGCTGAAGACTATTTGCCAAGTGTTTAAATCTGAAGATACAACAGGCTCACTGTTGTCTGTGAAATTCCAGACATGTGAAGTGTGTCTGGATCCAGCTTGAAAGGAATGCTGACCAACTCGAGGGCAGTTACAGAAAGAAGGGTGATAGGAATTCAGAGGGCTGGGAAATTATGTCATAGAAAGAAAGTTTTCCTTGCCAGGATCAGTTCTGCCTGGAAATGAGTTCTCTATGGGAAGATAGGATCACACTCTTTTCCAATGAGGGTGAGGGATGACAAGGAGGAAGTACACTAAGGTGGCTGAAGAATAAACAAGGAAGAAACTTCGTGGGAAGCAGATTTCATTTTAAGATAGGAAGAATCTTCTAGAAAGTACTTCACTGTTTCACAGGTCCTATATAAAGAGAGGGGCTTCAGAAAAGGCATCAAGAATACTTAATCAGGGTCCCATGAAAGGATGGCTGGCATTGGTAAAGATGGTATCCTTAATGTCTTCTACATTTAGATACTGTAATCCCCAAACATGTATGAACCTCTGACAGCAAAGTGATGAGATCATGCTGAACTCACCTAAGTTTATTTGTCAGCACACATGGAGAGCTGTGTCTGGGAACTTTGGGAGTTACACTGTAGAGTACGCTGCCCACAAGTGAGTACTCCCTGTTTTTTAACTTATACTGGACACACATTCCGTTTCTTCATATATTGGCAAGACTTTAAAGCCTTTGGTCTCCTACTAGCTTCCATATTTCTTTTCTGTGTCAAAATGTAGATGGACTAGTTAGAGCTGTTTACCCAGATGAAGTGGACACTGCATAACAAGCAGGCTTTGCAGTCAAAGGTGAGATATATGTAGGCTGTCTGGGTAGTCTTTGGTGATTAGCAAATTCAGAAATTGAATAAAAGAGTAGTGTCTGTGCCAACAGTAATTCAGAATAGCTCATCTTAGAAGAGAACAGTAATATACTTTCCTTAGAATGTTTACTATAGAGCAATAAACTCTTTCATGTATTCATTATCTCAAACACTTAGTTTCTCCCCTTCTCTTTCACTCCGGGAGATCTGCAAAAAAGCCAGTATATGCCAAAGTACAGTAATAGTGTTGATAAAATCAAGAACTTTGAATCTTCCAACCGTAAGTACAAAAGTTGCCAGTAAGTGTTTGTTGAGCTAGTTCTTAAGTGTTAAGAGACAATGGCACTGGGGTTCCTCACCACACACAGAGGCCATTTCTTGAACCTAAAGTGTTGACCAGGGTATACTTTTAACTCACCTTGTGGTCCTGGGAATCCTTCACGACCTGGATCTCCTGGGAATCCCTTGAGTCCTGGCTCCCCATCGGGTCCCGAGAATCCTGGTAATCCTGGGAGGCCTTTGGCACCTAAACACACCAAATAAACCAGAAAACACTTCAGATTCTTCTCAGGAAACCCCACTAGTAGATCATGACAATTAAGTCAGGTTCTGTATTTCCTTTAAAAACTGCGGCATAATGAGGCCAGTGGAATGTCAGTTCTAAAACAGCACCTCTGAGATAATGTAATGACTTTCAGTGTTGAAAAAAATATGCGTAATATATTTTAATTATGCTAAGAATAAGATTAAATATTAAGACTACATTAATTAATGTTTTAGAGTCTGAGGTTAGAGTACCAGGGTACAAATCCTGACTACTCTTTTTAAAAAAAGAATAAATAAAAATTTTTGTTTTATACTGTACTTCCTAAACAGGCCTCTGGAAACTCTATGAACTTTGACAAATGTTGATAGGTATACAAAAGCTTCAGGCCTTTTGTTCATAAGGTCACTATAAGTCATGTTTGACTCAATGGCAATCAACAACAACTGGTTTTCTTACAAAGTTTGTATACATTGTTCTTCACTGATGACTCTTCTATCTTAGTGAACTCAGACAAGTTGTGTAACCTATCTCACCCTCAGTACACCCATGTATAAAGTGGGAAAAAAATAACACCACCTACTTCATGGAGGCATTATGAAGATTAAATTAGATATTTATTGACTAATGTACAGATTTTGTGATTCAAGTCTGGGTGCCTTCAGCCTATCACTTCCCCTACTGATTTTGATCACATGAGCTTATTCTTTGAAGTAATTTTTATAAAGCTCTCTTCCCCTTTCCATCCTCCCGTGTGTGTGTGTGTTGGGACAGAAAAGGGTCTTAGAGAGACTTTAAGAAATTTGAGCTTACTGACATTAACACCAACCCTGGAAGCAAGAATTAATGACCTGTACTGGACCCACCATGTCTCACATTGGGACACATTCCTTGTCCCTTTCAGGTCTAAGTGCAGATATGAGGGACATTTAACTCAGTTTAATGGTGCAAGTGATGCCTGCATTTTGGTTTTGGTTGTTCCCTCCCTCACCCCAGTACAGAAGTGTGATCTGGAAAGTGCCTAAAAGGTCCAGGACACAACCAGTAGGTTGCCATGCTTTTTTCCAATGGAAAAAAAATTAAACACTTTTGCTGTTCTGAGGGGCATTTGTAGTCTTTTTTTCTGTTACTCAGGCTTAGCACTTTATAGTGTACACAGTGTCTTGTATAGTTTTTCACTTGAAGTGTTAGAGTTTATCAGTGATGCAGGAAGCATGGAGCACATTGGTAAGTTCCAGAAGGAACAGGTACAGGCTTTTTGACTCCATGTTTCATGTCTAAATGCTGAATAAGCTGAGTGAGTTCACTGATGGAGTGTTAAGACATTTGTCTTATCACAGTCACCAAAGAGAGACATCAAAAGGATATTCTCTTTGAGATGAACTCTCGTCAAAGTACTAATTTGTCTTGGTTTACAGACATTGATAATGCGAACTCCTACAACAGCACGTTCCTTCTGTGCTAGGTGATTAAAAAGCATGTCTGGAAGTGCCTTCTACCTTGTGCTCTTGTGATTCATTCACCCCCACGGAAAACCTGGGGCCACTGGGGAATAAAATCCAAGTGAGAAGCAAGTGTCACCAGAGCACCATAGTTGCTCAGGATGCAAGAAACAGAGTTAACAGCCATGGGTGATTCTAGACCTAGGCTCCATGATAGAAAATTCTTACTTATTTCCATGTGTGCTCACTGTTACAGGTTTCCAGTACATGCCAGTGACCAAGCCCTCCTACAAGGAGAGACAAAACTTCCTATCCTCATTTATTTTTGTTTTCCATGGAGTCAAAATCTTTCCCTGTAAGTTCAAATGACATAAATGGCTTCATTTATTAAAAATAAAACCAAACCAAAACATCAGAATACACTAAGAGGTAAGCTTTCCTTCTCAATAGAGGAGGCTTCAATATTAAAAAAAAATCCCAACAACTTAATTGGAATGTCATTGTCACTTTACGTGTGTCCTCCAAGTTTTATTCTATTTATAAGAAATAGCTAAGTGTTGAGTTTTCCCTGTGGCAGGAATTTTTCTCTCACAGCCTGCAGTTCAAAAAAGGTATCAATTACCACGTACATTTTTCAAATAGCAAAGAATAACACTGTGCCGCCCATAGAGACTATAAGAGCCGATGGTAGAGTGCCAAAATGGTGCTGCAACATCTAGGGACGGGAGGGAGAGCACCTGAAGTGAGTACAAAGAAGAGGAAAAAGGAGAAGTGAAGCTGTAAAGAAGAAAGTTGGAAGCGCTCTCAAATGTTCCAGAAAGTGTTACCTGTGGGGCCAGGAGGTCCTCGCAAGCCTGGTGAACCCTTGGGGCCTCTGACACAACCTGGAGAGGGAGAGGAAGATAGATGTGTCATGCCTTCTGGTATTGCTAAGGTCAAAAGCACCAACTGTGCAAACTGGAAACCATTTTATGATCAGGTAATTTCATGATTTAATTAATCTTGGTGCTGATGTAAATAAAAGTTTAATTTCATTATGTAATGAAATGAGGATATTAATATGCAATGCAAATTAAGTAAGCACAGTCAAATAAACGCTGGTGTACCGTGATGCAAATGATTCATTCCCTCACTTGAGGCCATACCTGTAGTACAAACGGAATTAATGTGGGTCCTTCCCAGTTACAGTGAACGTTCTCCCTTTGTCTAGAAACGTCTATCACAGAATGAGGGAGCTTACAATTTCAAAGGAAATTCTTTGGCTTCTTCTTTGTAACTCTGAATGCTTTCAGAATTAACCACAGCAAGTGTAAAATGGTGCAACCCCTGTGGAAAGCAGTATGGCGCTTTCTCAAAAAGTTGCAAATAGGGATACCATTTGACCCAGCAATTCCACTACTGGGAATATACCCTGAAGAGACCATAGCTGACATCCAAGCAGATATATGCACACCCATGTTTATTGCAGC